>NC_024324.1:11224075-11242408 GCF_000523025.1 Cynoglossus semilaevis | reverse complement strand
GCGTCACTTTTCCTTCAGAAAAATATATAAATGGTGCATTTACACAAACGTCACAGTTCAGTCCTCTATTTCAGCGCAGTGTCACATGAGCCAGTATTTCCTTTCTGTAAGAACATTGTTTTTGATGTGAAGAAATATCACACACGTAATCGGAGCTTGTGACATTTTCTCTGCTGGGTCGTTGCTAATTTGTTTGGTCAAGGGAATTTTGTGTGTATTCATCACACAGATACCAGTCACTGCCTGGTACCAAGACTGCTCAAATGGTCACTAAGCATACATACAGTGCAGTTTATCAGCCTGCACTTCACACATGCTGACGCTCTAATGTCCAGCCTGCCTGTAATCAGGACGTAAGTCTTTCATCTGTTCACTGGTTTTCCTCTGCACACTCTAATGCACTTGGAAAGTCATTCTGATCTCCTCAAGAGGGAATAACTGCAGCAAAGAGCAATAGTGTTTTTCAAAGATAATTACAGACTCTGGCTCTAAAAGCAGCACCAAGTTTCCTCTGCTGCCTCCTTCTCTGGCCTGTTTCTGCACGACACCAAACCTAATGTGGTTTTTGAAGGAAAACATCATGTTATGGTGATTTATGTCTTTTGTCTGCGCAATTGTAATATTAGAAATGTGAGGAATGAGGTTCCTCTCATTTAACACATCACTGAGCTTCAGTTGTTGCGTAAGAACATGCCAAAACCCTGGTGAACTGCTTGATCCCTCTGTCATTTAATCACATGTTTTGTAAGATTGAAGTAAAGGGGGGAGGGAGAGGGAGAGGGAGAGGGAGAGGGGGAGGGGGACGGGGGATTTTCTGCATGTTTGTCTGAACATCAGTCATTTTCATTGAACTTTCAGATGTCTTCTTTCATGATACGTATTTCATACAGTAGCTCGGGTTTCGCACACATCCGTAAATTATTCCATATATGATGCTAATGATGTCTCTCATGTATTTCCCGCTCTGCTGTGAAAGCCGGGGTCAGCTTTTAATTGACCCCAGCATGCTGTAGCTCTGATGCTCTCTTGTACATTTCCAAGCGGCGCGAATTCCTAACCGCTCGCCGTCACGTGAGTCATCTCGCCCCGCATCCTTTGTGTCTCGGACAAAAACGCGTCCCACAGACAGTGGGGCTTTTGAGACGCAGTAAATTTGAAATGTAAAAATGTCCTTGTTTTTTTGTTTGATTAATGCACCAGACCACGCACTGTGTGGGAAGTGAAGGAATTTTCTTTTTTCTTTCCCCTCCTTAATGAGCATGTTTCAGGTTGGAACCAGCTCTTTTCTTTTCATTCATATTCATGTGGCAGCGTCTGAGGAAACATGCACGTCTGAATCATCGCAGCACATCACCAGGCAAATCTGCGTGGACGATTAGTCCAACGTTACTGCTATTTACTGTCCAATATTTTAAGTAACTATAAAAATCGATTAAGTGTCCGAATAGGGGGAACATGTGGGACTCATTACACAGTTAACAAATAAATAAATACAGCTCTCTCTTTCTCTTTGGCAACAACATGTCATGGAATAACCCCGCACATCATTTCTGGAATCTTTAGCTAAATGAACAAGTTCCAGTGAATAAAACAACTTACTACATTTGTGATGCAGATTTTAAATGCATGTCATGTATCTATTGGTCTCCCACTACCTTATCATTCCTAGGGTCACAGCCAGACATGGGAATAATGCTGTTAAATAATGAAACAGCTTTAACAATAGTGTTACTCTCTGCAGTCAAAGATCATTTCACTAGAAACATTCTGACAGTGGTAAAGTTACCGCCAGTGGTGTTTGGCAGCTTAGTATAAAAAAGGAGAGCGACGGTGAGTTCAGCCACAGTTTAAGTGGTGGGTGAGACATTAGACGTTATCTTTACTTTCACTACAGTGAAGAATATGACATGTTTATTAATCCCAGGTAGAGTTTAGTGGTCACCACAGTGGTAATACCAACAGTCATTTGGTGTGAGTGAGTTTTTCCACCTGATGCCAGTGGCCAACAGTGCTAAGAGTAATAATAGGGTCTTTTTTTTAATCCGACTGTAAGTTTCCTCTGTCTCAAACTAAGGCAGCGACTTTCACTGGAACCATCAGTACTGGACGTGTAAAAACACCAACCGCCAACTAAAAATAAGTGTGTTTAACATCTTTACCTGTGTTTAAAGGCCATTACTGGAAAAGCTGTGGTTGGAATTATGTCGAGTCACAGACAATGGCTATGTGTTCAGTGGGGAAGTGGGAAAAAATATTCAGATTACCTCGGGAGATATCAGTGCCCAAAAAGGAGTTCTTTTTAAATATTATATACTGGCTCTCATTACTCAGTAGTTTAGTAATTCAGACCTTTTTACTGGCCTAAGTAAAGACCTTAAATGTGTGTGTGTGTAAGGAAGGGTCAGGTGAGTGCAGCCATCTTTTTTACAGATGGTAAAGAACAGACATAGACTTCAACCTACAGTAGATTTCACAAAGTAAACAGTGTGGGTAATTGTGGCTTTAAAAAAGGCATAGTTCATAGTTTCATTCAAAATGAACCGCAACACTATAATACAACCTAAAGTCCACTTGGACCAGTGTCCTAATTCAAGACATCTGTTATATTGTATTTTATGTCATTTTTTTATGTCAATTTCTGTTCATTACTTTTAATAAATTCATAAAGTTAACTTCAAACTTTAACCTTGTGACCTTTTTTGTCCTAAAAGGTGACTCCAGGCCAACAGACACCACTCTTATTATAATGTTAACAAAACCAGTAACACAGAGCAGAATTTTATTACCATCAGGTGCTATTAATGTACTATGCAAATTTTACAATGGATTGGAATGAGGTTATCAGACTGAGCAGCATCCTCTGAGCTCATCCTGGACTCAGCCAAGTTCCAGGGTGAGTCCTGAGGTCTTGTTGGATCCAGACATGTCCAGTAATGCGTTCAAGTTCTGTTGTCGCTCTACTCTTTTTTATTTTTAGTTTCGTCTTGCTATCACACCTACAGCTGTTTCCCATCTCTGTAGCTAGCCAGAAAACGTAGGCTCCAGCCGTCATATATTCTGAAGGTGATTTCAACAC
Source organism: Cynoglossus semilaevis (assembly GCF_000523025.1). NCBI lineage: Eukaryota > Metazoa > Chordata > Actinopteri > Pleuronectiformes > Cynoglossidae > Cynoglossus > Cynoglossus semilaevis. Next base: position 11,239,332 of record NC_024324.1, on the reverse strand, counting down.
ACACACCCTGACACACGCTCACCACAACTCTCCATGTTGATGAATTTCATTGCTTCATTCTTGCTTGTATTGTCTCCTACATAATGTAACAATACATTCCCCCGACGCCAAAGGGATTCTTATCCACAGCTGCTTGGAATGAATTCCGCCGACTCAAGGTTAGATCGTTTCATTACATCCCATCGATCATACAGTGATGTAAACATCCCTGGAGTTTAATGTTTTGACAAATGCCCTTTAAGGAGTGAGCTCAAGGAAGAAAAGACAGACGGGAGAAAAAAGAATAAATGTGGAGAGACGAGGGAAGGGCTGAAGATAACCAGAGAGACAGACAGATGGAGTGAGGATGAGAGAGGGGACACTGAGAAATATCCTGACTTACAAGTACACAGAAAGTATCCTGCGCTCCCTGAGAGAGAGGATTTGTTTGGGCTGGACAGGATACAGGGGATACATCTGGACAGATTAATTCCAAATTCAGTATACAACCTCTCCCTTCCTGTGCTGCTTCCTGTGGGGGACAGCGAATTTTGCCCCCGGGGGACACTTAGCTCTGAATCGGAATTTGAACTAGGAGAATCACTTTCAGCTGCTCCCCTTTTTTGTGGGTCATCACAGAGGACGACATGCACATGTAATTTGGCACAGGTTTTCACAGCGGATGCCCTTCCTGACCCAGCACTCCCTGTTTTTTCAGGCATGGGACCAGCACTGGTGGGACAAAGCCCACCGCCCCGTATAGCTGGGGCTACCACAAAATTCACCACAATCTTCAACAAAACATTTTCCCTCGAGGTTCATAGCAGTATCTCACTCATTACTATTTCATCTTAAGAAGCTCTACAGCCCCCCCCCCTCCCCCCCGTCCCGTCTCGTCTGCTGTAACCCAGTATGAGGAACTGCAGCACTGTGGTAAAACAGCCATGAGGAAGAATTTAGTGCAAGGTTAGGTTCACACAGGACAGGGTGAGTCAAACTCTCATAAAGTGTCAGGTGAGCCAAACCTGTGGAGGTAAGATGAGAGATCACCAGGATCTCATTTTACTGTCACACTCATGACTGTTTTAGATGAGATCATCTTTAAATACCTTACCTTATAGCCTCATACATGCTGTGAGATATCGTTTGAATTTTCTCACAGGTTTACTAAAACAAAACAACGTGACGTGGACGGTGGAGAGTATTTCCAAATCCTATAAAAACAAGCAATAACGCCTACAAATACGCTCCAAAGCACATCTACCCTTATGTACATAAATATGTTTAAATACATAAATCCATAATCCTTAATTTAGCTCTAATCTGAATCCAAATTCAATCTTGAACCTCAAAATACCCTCTCACAGTAGGGATTATCAAAATGTCTCCATAGCAACAATGAAAACTATAGGTTTTTTATTGTCCCTATAAGTATAGCTACTCCAGGAACACACACACACACAGGGAGGATCTGCAGGTGGAAAGCTTCTCATTAATAGATTTATTACTCACTCAGGTCAAACATAATTCGTGTACAGTCTTGTTCACTTGCACTCAGGGAATCGACTCTGATTCTTCCTGCTCACTAAACCCAACCTTTGGATCGCGAACCTGTTCCGTATATAAACCTTATGGCTGAATAAGTCATCGTGTTGGCAGCCTTCAAATAAACACACGTTAATGATGGGGTCCTCATCTCCCAGGATTCACTGCATGTGTTTATAATCTTCATTTGTGACCCAGATGTGATCTGTTCCATTGGTGTAAAATTTCCCTGCAGGGAGTGTAAACACCACATTGTTTAGTCTGAATTTATAAAAACAGGTTTGGAGGTTAGAGATGTGACGTTGCTCAATACAGTTGAGTACGATGATATGTCAAGGACTTTTCAAGGCTATTTAAATATTTCAGCGGTGGATCATCAGGCCTCACCGTCACCTACCAACAGGCCTTTGCTTTGACGCAATATGTACACACTGTATCTCACAGGGCAGATCTCTGCTGATATGTGCACACCCTCATTACAATATTTGTAAATGTATATTTCACAACATTTTCCTGCTGTATATTTACTCCTCTTCCTTTGCTTCCTCTGAAACTCCACAGAGAGAGACTCTGAGTTATCATAGAAGAATGAACCACTGACCTTCTTACTGTAAGGCAATTGCCCCAACCATTCTACCACATCTGACCCCTCTTCTGGGTGGAAAGGTCAACCTTTAAGAATTAAAGTTGTGACGACCCCTGTCTTTTCTTGTTTCTAGAAAGAGGATCATTAAAGTGCTGTTCAAGAACACAAACAAAGTTTTTTAAATAATTATGATGCCATTTTTAATTAAAAAAACTCAAGGTTCTGAGAGTTCTGTATGCTTTTTTTGTCAAAGTTGAAATGTTAAGATTTAAAGAAGGTTAGTATTTTAGTATTTAGCACCTAGTATTTTTAGCTATTTTGTTGTTTACTGTGATTTCTATCCATTTTTCAGGTGCTTGTGTTTGCATGAATACAATCCCCCAGAAAGTGGTTGAAATATAGAATATTAATAGAAATGTTGATGTTAATAGAAATAACCATCTGTATGTCATTAAGATGCCATTTGGCTGTTCTGCTGTTGTGAAATGCAAATAACGTTACGCTACTGCATTAGGCAATTGGCATGATATAACACTGAAAGTATTTGACATCCTAAAGTTGTGTTGCCTCTCGTTTTCGTGTGGTGCACCATAATCTGCATCCAAAGCCTTTTGAGTTTTGTGGTTTTCTTCTGAATGATTTCGTAGCCACGGGGCTTCTCTCCCAACAATACAACACACTCGTTTCTCTCTCTCTCTCTCTCTCTCTCTCTCTGTCTCGCTTCATATTTGAAGCGTCTCCAAATCACAACCAGTTTTGTTTGCGTCATTTTCTTTTTCCCTTCTATGAACGTTATCCAATTTCCTACAGCCTTGGTGCATAGCCTGCTGGGAAGAAATGACGTGGGATCGAATGTTGTGTATAACTGAATTAACGACGAGCTAAGGTTCAGATGCTTGTCACGAAAGTATCGAAATCCATCAGAACGTTGTTTTTAATCATATCTGTCATTATTGTTGGATATTGGTTTTCAAGTTGTGTGTTTCACGGGGATTTCATTTCATGCGTCAACATTCTGGATTTGTCACTGTCAAAACTAAAGTTAAAGAGCAAGTGTGCATGAATAGTCTCTTGTTGTTTATTAAGAGCATGTGGTTCTCTCCCTTTCCTGCAGGGGAGGCTATCAATGCACTTTAAAACGCTATTTTATGTATTTCAAAACCTCATGGTTTAGTTACAGCTCCTCCCTTTACCTTTCATCTCCACCTACAGTTCTATCACATTAAAATACACACATATATATTAACTCCATGACTCTCAATTTATTCTAATTAAAAAGACAATGTACTATATCTTTCCAAGGGAATTTGGGAGCCACCTCATGGGGGCACCAATGGCTACGTGCGATTGCTCCTCAATTATAAATACACCAGTTGCAGTAACTTTAACTATGTAGGTACGTTAATTAGCATCTCCACAGTCAATCTTTTAATTTCAATCTGTTTCACAAAAAAGCTTTTATGTCATAAATATCAGACTCTCCTTCTGTCTGTCTCACTCTCCTGCAGTAGCCTACGTCTTTTTATTCACAATGCTCCATTCTTAAAATAACAACAGATCACTTCTCTGATTTTTCTCTCTGAAAACTCTGTTTAACTCTGTGTTAAATTTAGTCTATAATGTGTGAACAGACGTAGGCAGAGCTGCAGGAGTCGATGGAGGTTCTTTTCTTAAATAAGATTTAAGGTTAAATTTACAGAGCATCAGTGTTAGCTCTCGTAAAGTGTTAAAAATATCCATTAAGAGCTGCTCTCTCCTTCCTCTCTCCCTACTCTACCCATCTTTTCCAGGCAGGCCTTTCACGCAGGTCTAAGCAGTTGTCTCAGATGCACAGCCAGGCGCGGTGAGGAATAATAACACGTCAAAGACGCTCACAACGGCAGCGGCCACAGAAAATGGAACATGCCTCGGGGTGGAAAAACACTTTAACATTTCTCGCAGCGCTCCTGAATTTATTGAGTGCAATGACCCCTGGCTGCTGCTCAGGATCACAGGACAAGACGCGGAGAGCGCGGCACGGCTTTGGTGATTTACCTTGTTATTGTGTAAGTCAATCGTGCCGGAGAGTGCTCCGTTATCCAGGAGTTGTTTCATGAAGTGTTAGGCATTAAATCTTTTTATTGCCATTTGAGAATGGAAGAATGGAAGATGTGAAGGGGCCATGAAGCTGAAACACTGCCCAATCTAAATCTGCACTGGACCAGCAAATCTGATAACATATCTATTTATAATATTAACATAATATTATACAGTATTCCTGGCTGCGTCATACATCACAGTAATGAACAAAGCCTGTGTGCAACTGTATTGGTTATAGAGAAGGTAGATTGAACTAAGGTAGTTATGTAGATACGGTTGTTAAATGGACCTTTGCATTTTCTTAAAATATGATTTTTACCCTTTAGATCAGGCACGTGAGGAGGGAAAGTCTCTGGGGCCAATCATGGTGTTTGGACATGTTTTAATGGGCCTATAAATCATCTGCGACCTCCCAAAAAGAGTATTAATACAATTTTTCTTTTTTGAATATTAAAATATTTTGAAAGGACTTATAATATTTCCAATTATATCAAAATGTAATGTTCTTTTGACTAGTTCTACATGGGAAATTTGAGGTTTTAGCTATTTCCAGGTAAGTTTTCCAACAATATTATGCAACTTTTTTTCACTTTCACATTCAAATATTTTCTTTTAGTAAATGATTCAAGCTCCTAACTTACTGTGCCTTATGAATTGACACTGTCAATTCACTGGAGAATTTACTTCACAATTTACACATATTTTCACATGAATCCTCAAAAAAGTCCCTTTTAACACCATCGTTATTGTCACACCGTATTGAAACAAACACATCAACATAACACAGTACACTGAGGGAAACACCAATCACTTAGTCATGGCCTGCTACCTCACCTCACACCTCGGCCATCCCTTTTATCATTGTAGCACAATCGTGCGACACTCATCCTCGGCCCCACTTGGGCTGCAAATTTATGTCCTCATTTGTGTGACGGCCCAGTCACGACTGCAGTCATTCAGTGTCGCTGACAGACTGCTATTGTTGCTTTGGATGAGGCATAAATTGGACTAATAAAACAAAATGAAAATAGCAGCAGAACCACGGCGCATATCACATATCCTATATTTTTTTTTCTCCACTCATTCCAGCCCACTTGCACAAAATTAAATCAGAATTTCACACACATACAGAGACACCCGCCGCCTGGGGAAGGTGAAGCGTTCAGACATGACAGATCACGCTCCCTCTCCATTATTACGTCATGTTACGATTAAAAATGAATGTTTCCTGACACCTTAATTACCTCCACCTACACCCACACCCTACACACACACACACACACACACACACACACAAACCCTCCAATTCCAAACCTTCCGTTAGCACCGGCTCTAACCCATCAGCACAGGCACACTCTCCCTGTGGAGGGAACACATCAACAGCACCCGTACCACGGGCCGAGGTGCTTGAAGTGAGTGCAGCTGTCGGTTCCTGAACACGCACTGCAGGACATGCTGTCACGCACCATTATCCTGTTACAATGAGTCAGTGCGAACCTCAGTGCACAGAACCTATTTCCTGCAGGTCTGATTGACTGGATTAAATCTGGTGCAATGAATCATCATCAACATCATACATGACAGTGATCTTCCGACCTTTTTTTCTGCAGAGATCTGCACTTTTATGGTTTTTGGGTCGACGAGGACCATCGCGGCCGCAGGTTCCCAGCTGTCACTTATTATCTCCAAGTTGTATTAATAAAAATACCAGGGATCGGCTCTCGGGCACCTTATCTGGAGTTGTACTGATAGTGTTGCCAAGCAAAAACAGGAAGCAGTGATGGGAACTGCATCTGTGCTGCATCCACTGTGTACTTTTGTTCGATAGTGGGTTCAAATATTTGATTAAAAAAAGACCAGAATATCTCATATAATCGAATGAAGCCGACAGGAGAACATTTTTAGATCAACACCGGCAGCATTTACTCTAACACACTCCTTTAACACAACTTAAAAAAAGAGTTATCTAAAAATGATATATAAATGCTAGTAGTGTTAGCTATTCTTTCCTGATTTAAAAACATGTGTTAGTCATTGCTGCCTTGTTTTATTACCTATAATGATGTCCATATTGTTTGTCTTTAATGTGTAATATGCTGGAACAGCTTGTTGTATTATTCAATGACAGTAAAATATTCTATTCCCTTCTTATTGTACATATATACACACAATGCAAAATGTCATTTGTATTTAACCAAACTATGAAACAGGACCAGACTCAAAGAACGTTTGAGGAATGTTTAACAATCCTGCCAACACCAGGAACTGAAATGCAACCCTGTGAATTACATGCACAAGAATGAGAATCGAGCTTGGGTCACAATCCTGCATGATACTATTGTGGCACTGTTGACAAGTCTTATGACAGCTGGTTTGCTCCTACTCAAAACACGACAACTTTTCCAGTATTATCATACTTGAAGAACTTTTTATGGTAGTATTGGTTAATTTAAGGAACAGGAACTTCTTGCTGTAAGTGGCGCTCACTCACACGAGTAAACTTTACAATCTGCAACTCGATGAGCATCAAAGCTATTAAGTATTTATACTCCAGTAAAGACCCTAGTGGGTTTGACTACTATATAGATGGTCATCACACAACAAACGATCGTCCGATGAAGCTACAGACGCGAAATCATACACATCAAAAACTGAATAGCAAGACCCGATTAATACAGGTGTGTCCCTACAAACCAAAATGACCAAAGGATCAAACACACAACAACGAAAGGCTAATATTCATCTGGAAATAATATTTTTGTATCACTAATCCAAATTACATCCATTCATATGTTGATTTGGTCTAAATTACTTTGGGTTTAGTCATGAAAACTCTCCCAAGGAAACATCGTCAAGTGTGAACTCATCCTTAGAGAGCAAACATTAAAGTACAGGTTCTTCATCAGAAGATAGAGAACATTGTAAATTCTCTTTTAGTACCTTAAATTATTAAACAACTTCTGAATCAAGAGTTTCGAGTCTTTCAACTGTTGGAGTTTTTTTCCCCCCTCTCTTCTGAAAATGGATCTTCCATCCGGCTTTAATGCCATCCTTTAATTAGGAATGTCTATGGGTGAGTTCCTTTGAAAGATGTTAGTGCCCGTCTCAATAACATCATGTGTACTCCTTTATGATGACATTCTGCTGCTGAAACCTGAACAATATTTAACCCATATTTTCAGCATCCTTCAGAACTGATGAAACGCCAAGAAACACCGGGCCTAATTTTCAGAAAGCGTGCAGGCAGTTAATGGAGCAACGCGCGGCTTTCATGTCTCTCCCGTGAGTTGTAGTGCAATCATTTCATTAAAAGCTCTGACTTGGGTAATTTGTAAAGACTGACAGGTTGTTGTTGTTGCTGGCTGAATAATAAGAGTGTGAGTGTGTGTGTGTGTGTGTGTGTGTGTGCCGTGTATGTGTGTACGCACACAAACACTTTCTTGTCATTTACTCCTCGCTTCCTTTCTCTCCCACTGGCCTAGCCTGGGATCAGGCAGCGTGTTCCGATGCCTGGGAAATAATTGCCCGTCCCTTTCATCACGGGATTATGAGAATAAATCGTCTTGTGGAGCCAGCAGCACTAACACTCATTGAAATCCTTTTACATGGGGTATTATCCTGCAATTAATTGCTTTTCCCAAACGCTAAGCTCCTCTCTGCCTCTCGTGCTCACACAGTTTGGTAAATTTGGTGTCAGCTGACTCACATTGGAAAGACACCGAGGTGTGATGGAAACAAGTAGAAGCCTCGTCTTTTGTCCGTCCATCCCCCTTGTGTTTTGCAAGTTTTGATCACTAGTTCTCCTATGAGATTCCAAAGAGGACACAGTCACCGGTTTATTGTGAACTGGTTGCATAGAAATGCACTAGTTTGAGTTTTAATGACATTTTCAGAGAGTACATGAACTTTTCTGGTCCTTAAGTTCGCAGACACTGTTCTCACAACAGCTGTACGGTGGGTTTTATCAGACGACAGGAGATTAATTAAGGATGACAGCTTCATGTTCTATCCTCTGAGGCGCCGCTTGTCAAATAATATTTTTTACAGCAGCAGGAGAATAAATCACTGCATGTCACACCTGGGAGGAAGACTGTGAGAGACCTCGTAAAGAAGAGACATACCTGCACAGCTAATGACATCCCCATTGACTTTGCTTGTGTGCTTTGAGTTTACTGCTGAGTAGGAAATGTTCACACATAAAAGTAAAACTCTGGTCATGGTATTTATTTAAAGGATAAATGTATCGGTCTGCTCCACCTCCATACTCTGGAAGTGAGTACGGTGAACAATAAAAGCCAGCAGAAATGAGAAGCTCGGTCGTGTTTTTACTCTCGGCACAGCCATAAACAACACTCACTTCGTGTTTCCTTTGTCTCAATCAAATGTTTTCTCTTTCCACTGAAGGTGACATCACAGACCGAGGCCTACTGAGAACAGCTTGAATAACCTCAGTGATGAGTTGGTGACAGTATGGTGGTGACGTGTGTGTATTGTGGCACACAGAACACACACACAGAAAAACACACGCACACAAATTGGCATCAACTTCCTATTATCAACAGGAAAGCCCGTGAGTCACACCACAGAGGACCTCTGATTATAAGGTCGTCTTTTTCAGTGAAATCATGTGTGAAAGGAACATTGTTAATGAAATCCTGCACTCGCTATGGAAAGGGAAGTGAACACAACATTTTTTGTTAAGTAAAACCCTAATAAAGTCAGAAGAGGAAGGAGCTGAATGTGAAAACCTTTCCACTAAATACGGTGATATTAAACCCTCTGAGAAACACTGCTGTTGTTTCGCTTTGAGTTTAACAGGAAATCTACATTTCCTTTTTCTGCTGCGGTACAAAGAGGACGCTGCGCATTGTTTGAAGTTGATCTCATGTGAGACACTCATAACAGCCAGGGACAAGTAACCTTTTCATACCTAACCCCAGTCTTTCAGTCCTGTCCCAGATTTGCAGTGACACACACAGTCTAATGGATACAGAATACCTGTTGAGGTATTCTGTATCCATGGGTCAAAAGGTCACAGTTAAGAAAGGTTAATTCTCACATTATTAGACAAAGAAATAAAACAGCAATTCTTCTTTTCACTGACAATTAAGCATTGGTTCTATTCAACCTCTAAGCCCTGATCTATGTTCTACTTTTGGAGCTAGTAGTTAGCACTGAGCACCAGGGGCCAACACATAGCATACAATACACCAGTGGTGTGGTGGTCCACTTAAGCAGAAACAAACATTACCATCAATACCACTGCTTCAAAACTGCACTAAACTTTTTTTAAAAGACTGATTCCTACCAAACTGCTATTTTTGTCAAACAAAATTACAAACCAGTCAAACTTCCCTACAATGGGCCAAATAATACTTTAAATCATACTTGATCACTGAATAATCTGATATACAGCCTATGACATTCAACTTAGGTTGTATTTCAACTGTAATGTCAGGGGTTCAATCCCCAGCTCTGCTAATCTATACTGACCGCTGAGACCCTGAGAGAGACCGTTAACCTTATGTTGCTCCTGAGAGTTTTGAGTGAGAATCAAGCTAATTGGTTTAAACGTCTGAGTGAATGTAATGTTCTGTAAACTCTAAAGAACTGCACAAGGACATTTATTTACCATTGATTGTAATGATACTAAAGCTGTCTGTACAAAACAGACTATTTACCATCATTGTCATCTTTGACTTACAGACTTCTCAGGTCCTTTGAGGAAGTATTTGTGCTAATCTTAAAGCACATGACAACTCCCCCCGTGTGAGAACAAATGTTCCCAGGCAATGGGGAACCATGTTTGTCTGTAAGTTCAGAATTTAAATGTGAGTGAGTTTACGAGACGAACTGAAAAAGGAGGATGGATATGACTTTAAACTGTGGCTTGAACTGCACAAATATCTCTGTTGCCAAAGTTCCAGTCTGTCCAATCAAACCAACATTAAAAGAGCGAGGAGAACAGATCAAAGAGAACGTGATGGACAGATTGGGATAACCAGCAGAGGAAGGCAGCACTTTTTGGCCAGACTACAGTCTGGAGTCCATCCACATGAAACAATCCCCCATCCTGGTTTGATGGATTGTCCTGGAGGTCAGTCGAGGTTGTGAAAATATCTTAAAGCATATTCAGTAAAGCCAGTTAGATCGAAATGATGATTCATTTTTTATACAAGAACTCAATGAAATGGGTTCACACAGTTCACTGCAGCCGGGACATTATAGTAAATCAAGATATATGGTAAACCAGAGGCATTCCTAAACAAATGTTACAAAACCCTTTCATTTGATCTACAGTCCCTCCTTCATTATACAGTACATTCTTTCTTTTTTCCAACAGGCTAATAGTTCAACAGCCAACTTCTATCTCCCACACTCTGAATCTACATCCACATCAAACTGTCTGTCGTCCAACGGCAACGGGCAGAGAAACAGGCATTTTTAAGAGAAAATAACTAAGAAAATAAACATGAAACTGAAATAGTATGAATGTGACAGGGGATGCTGATTGGCTACTGTTGTACGCAGTGGTTGAAGGTGGAACATGCATGAATTAATTCTTTGTCATGTTAAACGAGTCACAGATAAGCATTGGCCCTACCCTGTGTCTATGTAGAACAAAATATTTTAAATATTTGCCTGAATACTCAGTCCTGCACACTGTCTGGTTTAAATTCAGTTCAGGTGTGTAGTGATAAGTTTATCTGACAGGTCACAATCTAAGAAGTTTTTCTGTATCCAAAACTTCCAACATGGCATCACTTCAGTACATTTATTTGGATTTTTCTTTTATGACCAGGGAAAATATTTGATGTGAAAATCACTGCACAACACAGTAGTAGAAATGTGGACAGGTGTGCAGTACTATAAAATAAACTGTCTACAATCAAAGAATAAAGAAATAAAACTGGTATAAAATGTGTAAATTAGGTTTAGGTAGGTAGTGAAGGCAGGAGTGAGACTTTGAAAAACAATATAAATATTTTAAATGTTGATATAAGAATATTCTGTACATAAATCAAATCAATATTTACTGTGACTACCCTGCAGCATTAACCCTCTAAGGCTCCAGTGAGCCTTAGAGGGTTACACACAGTGAAATATATAGTAACAAATAGTAAAGTGTATAATCAACTAGTAATAATTACTACTTAAAATTTTAGTTTCACATGTACAGTACATGTACTGCAGTACATTAAAACTTCATTCTGACCGTGAGAAATTACAAACTTAACATTGTGTTTTAGCCTGTGTACGTGCAGGCAACACAGGCTGCGATGCTCCAAGTGCATTCATATAATAAAAACCATTTTGCAAGACCTCGCAAGTTTTTCTGTGCTCCAGGTCGCCTCCGGGGCTTCTGCATGTGTCGAGTCATGAAATTAGTCAAATTGTTTTGGTGCTCATCACATCTCCTTCCAACAAACTCTTGTCCCTGATTGTAATACACTACACACTTGTGCCCAGTGTCTAGTTGCTCTCTTCATTAGGCATTTGCCCAACATCATTATCAGAACATCTCAGTGAGCCAAGCTCTCAGCTGGTGTTCAGCTGTGGCGCAGATCATTAGCGTTATCTCCCTGCAGGAGCCTAACATGATCAGCACTGATTAAGGTTTGTTTTCGAGTCGAGGCTTGAGAACAAGTTGCGAGTGGTAATGTTCGCCGCGCCGCACATAATGATACGTCTACATTTTGGTATCGAGACTGTTCGTTCCTTACGTCTGCACATGTGTGGTTTGTTAGCTTGAATGAGAAATAATTCACATTGATGGCTGGCTGTCAGCCAGAGTGGATTGTTCTATTCTCAGAGCAGATCAATTCCCAGCCTCTCTTGACTGCCGCCGGTGGTGAGTGACTCAGCTAATTATAACAAGGGAGAGCATGCCCTAAATACTGTTTTCTCTGCTAGTTCCCTGGAGTGGGGATGCAATCGCACTCCTACATAGGCAAGCACTGTATATATACACACACTACATAACACACACCCACGGAACTCATGAGATACACACCAGAGTCCGGCTGTATAAACCATCTCCCACAAGTGCAATAGAAGGCAAAACACAACAAGTAGCGTGGTGTTAGTTTGTGCAATTGTTCAGCATAAACTCCCAGTTAGAGTAGGACAAATTAGAAAACACTATACCCCCCCCCCCCAACACGTACAAAAAAAGTCTCCGTTTCCAGGGTGTGCCTGAACACAGCAGCACACAAAGGAGCAACAAACAGGCATCATGACTTTGAAGTGTCGACACACCAGCTTCCAACTATTGTCTGATAACAGTAAATCACTGAGTCCTTCACCACCGCTGCTGTCAGTTCCCACACTGACTGCTCACCCTGATTTTTAACGTCTTCAAAACAGACAGGGAGACTGCGGTGACAGAGGAAACCTGTTCCTGTGCCTGTTTAACGGCATGACAAGCACACTTGCTCACACACACACATCAATCAGCTGCTGAGTCTCCTTACCGGTAGGATGACCACTGCGCAAAGAATGAATGCGGGGCCTAAAAATAACATCCTTTGAATGGAATCTGCTGTTGCTCATCTGCTGTTTGGTAGGGCCTACAGTTTCAGAGTGAGCTTCGTGTGACCATTCTGGGTCGAGGTAGCGTGACCTGGGTGAGGCTGAAACATCTCAGAGAGAGAAGTGTGCGTGAAATGTGCAAAGAAATGATTTGGAAGACAAGAATCTGTTTGGAGAGGACAGGTAGTGCTGCAGGTTGAAGTGCAGTGGTGCACTGACGGAGAAGTAGGCTACAAATACTAACCATCCATGTCTGTTTCACTCAGCCTGGGATTTGCAGGGGTTTTTTTTAGACACTGTTTTGGTCAAAGAAAGAGAGAGAGAGAATTAACCAAAATAGGACAAGCAAGAGGTTTTAAATGGAGTCTACACTATCCTTCTTTCTTTTTTCTTTAAATAATAAAATAAAATAAGGACACTACAGTGAAGCAGTTTGGTGATGATAATACACTGGTGTTTTTCCACAGAGAAGTAAAATGTTGATGGAGTGTTGAAATATATATATATTGTAAAGGAATTTCTGATGAATTTAAAATGTTTACAAATATCCCATGTGTAATTTGGAAAGTAAGATTGTTTGGCCATTTACTAAACAGCTTTAGAGAAAACAGGGCTTTTAAATTGCTTGAATAAAAACACTCCATTTGACAATTTCCTAATAGTCCTCTTCAATGCTGCTACTGTGCTGATGTGACCCTAAAGCAGTCACAAGAAGAAAGAGAACTGTTGCGCAACTAACACATGGTCCTGTGTATACACATGCACATCCCAACAAACACACACTGACCTTAGATCATGTTAAAAAAACTCATTTAGGAAATGATATTTGTTTGTGTGTTTTCTTTCAGTGATTCGGCCTTTCTTTTCTTCGTCTCTGGCCTCAGATGTCAGTTCACAGTTCATCAATTACATGTTTTTGAAGAAAGTTGCACAATTCCCACAAGACTGCAGAGTATCACGCTGCCCTGTGCAGTATTAGAGAATACTCTTATAGCTGTAATGTCGGGGTGGGCCCAGCTGCTGGTGTTTACGGAGCTGCCCTGGAATATTTTATGTGAATACTTATAGAGCAGCCAATAATACGGCTTTATTGGGGTGAGTCACATCCACATAACAAAGAGCCTCAGCATGGGAAAATATCACTGTGATGTTAAAGCTAGGGACTTCTGTACCCTCAAGTACTGAGTTCACACTTGAAGCAAAACATCGAGCAGAGGTTGCTGCAACTGGTAATAAATAGCAGTGGTAATAATGCAGTGGAACAACTGAGTCACACAGCGGGGTGCGGGAGGGAGGGAGGGTGACAGGATTGTTAATTATTGTCTAAGAGGCAGTGATGATAAGTGGTCATTTCTTCATTTGAAATCAGGAACTCAACACTTGAGCCATTGCACCACAGACTCGATGACATGAAAGTTTTGGAGCATGTGCTGCAGTGCAGTGCGAGCTGAGGCTACAGAGCAGACGGTTTCATCAGAGCCGTGCTGAGCTGGAGACGGTGCCGTTACTGGATTGCTCAATGCTTGTGTCACCAGGAGGCTGGACTGGTCGGGCGGAGTGTTTCAGCTCAACATCACCGGGGAGCGCGCGCACACACTCGCACACACTCACTCACTCGCTGCCTCTCTGTGAGTGAGGTGCTCTCCCTCTCTCTCTCCCTCTCTCTCCTCTTCCCTCTCTGTCTCCTCTCTCTCTCTTTCACTCATTCTTTCTCTCTCTCAGTTTGGACTCAGGGGATTAGGATTTTCTCACCACAAGTCTCCTCCATTGATTCACTCTCTTCATTAAGAGGACGCGAGTTGGATTATTACCAAAGACGCACCGTCACCGAACTTTCATTTACATCTCAACTACGATGAGTGTTTCCCAAACGGAGCGCACAGCGCGTACTGGTTCCATTTAAAAGGACACCACCATCCCGACAGCGACACCGCCACCTCCACCAGAACACAGTCCGTCGTCGGTCGCCTCCATGGTGAATCGTTCCACCAGGATGAACTTGCAGTGGAGCAGCCCGGCACCTTGCATCCGCGCCGTCAGAGTGGCACACAAGCGGCTGGACACGGACGATCAGCCGCCGGCCAAATGCGCGAGGCTGAGCGCGGAGGCGGGGGACACGCAGGGACTCCTCGGGACCTCTCCCGGATCTCCGGGGAGCCCCGTGCCCAACAGCCCGACCGGGAGCCACCAGGGACCGTCCAGGATAGGACCGTTCTTGCTGCTGCCTCTGACGGACAGGGAGGGCATGCACAGCGCCATGGACACCGACACAGGAGAGGAGCTACTGTGCAAGGTATGCGCAACCCCCCCCCATATTGTGCAATGCCTTTGAATGAATAGTGTTTCAAGACAACGCGTTGCTCAATGGCCTGTCTGACATGTCATCAGTATTCATCAGACCTGTTACCAAATGTCACTCTCACGCGAAATGTGTCACCATTTGCGTAATAATGATGTTATTTCTTCCCTTTTAACGCAACAAAATCTTTACATATATATATATATATTTATATATATATTTATATATATAAAATAT
>NC_024324.1:11196578-11214462 GCF_000523025.1 Cynoglossus semilaevis | reverse complement strand
GTCTTCCCTTTTCGCGCAACAAAATCTATATATATATATATATATATATATATATATATATATTAAGTATATAAATATATATATATATAGAAATCCTCAAATATATCTGAAAACGTGAAGGAAAACTCAACAGCTCCACTTTGTCAACTCAGCTTATTTGCATACACGTCACTGTAATATGACACAAACTCACACACATACACGTGTGGAAAAAGAATAAAAAACACTATGGTGATGGAAGTGGAGGAACTTGCTCCTTTCCACATCCCTGTTTTTTTTTTTTTTGTTTTTTGTTTTTTTTGCAGCGTTGACTTGCAGTCTGCCGTCTCCAGTGATAATTAATAAAATCGGTGATTCATTTACTGTGCTCTGGCAAAACCACGGAGTTGGAATCAAACACAGATCCAACGCCCTTTTTAATTGGCTGCCAGCGTTTGCACGGTTGTTTCCACAGATAATCATTATGAGAAAACACTGACCCTCCTCCTCCTCCCTCTCACTCACTCTCACTCTCTGCCCCCTTCTGCTTGTATTCCCTTTCCATTTTCCATCTCTGTCCCCCCTCTCCCTTTACCTCCTCTCTCCCCCAGGTTTTTAATATGGGAGCCTACCAGGAAAAGATCAGAGCCTACGGCATCCTGCCTGCCCACAGAAATGTGGCCGGTCTCAGGGACATAATTCTGGGTGAAAGCAAGGCCTATGTGTTCCTGGACAAAGACTTTGGGGACATGCACACTCTGGTGAAGAGCTGTCGCAGGCTGGACGAGGAGCATGCCTGCAGGTTCTTCCGTCAGGTGGCTCTGGCCGTGACACACTGTCATCAGGCGGGCATCGTGCTGGGCGACCTGAAACTTCGCAAGTTTGTGTTCGCTGATGAGAAAAGGTGAGATGTTCAGAATGCAATTTTGCAGTTGTATTCATACTAGAAATGTTAAACAGTTCAAATCCTCAGTCGGATTAATCACACAGTAGCTGTAGTTAAACACCACTAATTATGGATCATTAAATTCAATAACATACCAAAAGGAAATGTGCCAAAAACCACATTTCAGCAACGCAGCAATGCAATTAAAAGGATGCAGAATTGCTAGCAAACCCCTAAAAGCAGAAGTAATGGCAGGTGGGAGATACAGGATATGGTCACTACGGGAACATTCACAATTGTAGCATATAAAAATACTACTACTATTACATTTTATTCTGAGCTGCAGAGCATTGAAAATAGTGAACAGCATCCTCAGAAGTGTACAGCGCCACAGATCGATGAGCCAGTTTTAATTTACCATTTCAACTCACTTGTACCTAATGGTTCAGTGCATTCAAACAGCATTTTATAGCACCACCTGCAGGGGAGGGAAACGTGCCAGAATCATTGCATCCTCTGTAACTGTACCACTCGTCAATATCACATTCTTTTAAAGAAAACTTCACTACTAGAAGATCCTACACACTGTACTTTTAACTTTATTTGGAAGCTGTCAGACATGAATACACACAGAGTGGTGGGATGTGCCAGGAAACACAGCAATCATGGCAGCAGCTGATACACACAGGCCATGTGTGCAGATACCACCGTGGGCAGAAAGAGAGTAGGAGGTTCTGTACTTGTGGAGGCAGCCTGCATGGCTTAGTGAAACATTTTTCTGTCTCCCTTTATCACCCTGGATGTGTCCCTTAATATGTGCATTGTTGGTTTTGTTTGTGTGTGTGTGTGTGTGTGAGTGTGTGAATGTAGTAGGTGGTATTTTGGCCGGGCTGCGAGACGAGCCTGAATGAGACAATCGGCCCCTTCTGTGATCATAATATATTTATCACTCATAATTTATTTATAAATAACAAAATGGCGAGGCATCAGAATAACAGAGGCCTTCATCAAGGCCTTATTCACTTTTATCCGAGGAGATCACAGAACTACTCTTTGAACTTGCTTCCACACACACACACTGTCACAAACACACACCCGCATTGTCCGCATCACTGACTGACACTATTCTGTTGAGAAACACACACGACCTCTGCTTACCAAACTATTTGTCGCCTCTTTGCCCTTGCGTCACTCTCTTTCCTGTAAGTTCCCGACGATCCCACCCCACCCTCGACTTTCCAAAGGCCTTTTTTTTTCACATGGAGATTTTTCAACAGTAACATTCTCCAGCCTTGAGCTCGAGGTCGAAGGTCAGGATGGATGAATGAGTGCAGACAGCCAGTGAGAGACGATGAAGTTGGTCATGTCCCTGTGATAGCTATACAGCTGCAGAGAGATGAGTCACAGTGTATATGTGCAGAGGGGAAAAAGCTGAGGGGGGGGGGGCATAACTCAGTTTTCGCGTGCCAGTGCGTGTATGTGATAGCTACGCTCTCTGAGCTGCAAAGCTGTGGTTGACTGCAGGCTTGAATGGCTGTGTTCATTATACAGTTAACTGGCTCACGGCACTGCAACACACATGCTGGTGGAGCCACCCTGAGATCTACTTGACCCTGGAATTGTGGGATGACATTTATAAAATCACTGTCCCTCAGCGGGTAAGAAACTCAAATATATTGGGTAAACAAAGCTTCAAAGTTAGATGATAAGAATCAAATAGTTCTCCAGAAAATTAATGTGTGCCGCACAACAAGTGGGCCACATTTGAATTGCAAACAGGAGCTTTTCTTAACCTTTTCTGGAATTGTTTTGTTTCTTTAGACTACCCAAGTAAACACTGGGCAATGCCATGGCCAAGACAGAATGATCTTTACCGATCTGAAATTGTGGTGTGCGACCTAAATATTTATAAGCACAGCCAGACTTTGAGGCCATTATAATAAAGATAACATATAGATCTGGGCCACACTGCGATGGTGCAGCACAATAAGATTGTATCCCAGAGCAACACATTTAACTCCATCAGTCTCTAGATGGGATAAATGGAGCCATAACATTTAAAGTTTTGCAAAATTTCATATGCTAATCATCTATTGTGGGGTCACAAGTGCTTCTTGCTGCACGTCTACCTTTATTTGGTCACATGTTCTCTAGAACCAATCATTCAAGCAGGCATCTCCAAGACGCCAACAAGAGCAGCTCTGATACAACAACTCAACAACGAAAAGCTCAGGCTGGAAATAACGGAGAAAGTCACAAGAATTCGATAAATGCTGTACCTGTAGCTGTACACACACACACACACACACACATACAGAGAGAGAGACAGAGAGAGAGAGAGAGAGAGAGCATACAGTATGAAGCCAGTTTAGAGAAGGTGACTAGCCCTGTGAAGCATGCAGTGCTTCACTGCCAGGCCAGCCTTCCTGTGCGTCATTGATGTGGCAACAGCCATTTGAGGGTAATTATGGGATGGCTGGCGCCGCGAGTGTGGGACCCAGGTGCAGATAGCCTCAGCGCTAGGAAGAGGGAGCGAGAGGAGGAGGAGAAAAGATATGTACTCAACAGAAGGATGAGTCATTCTCTCCACCCTTCTAACGCTCTCTCTTTGTTCTGCTCCTTTCCTGCCTTCATCTCTCTCTCTCTCTCTCCCCCTCTCTCTCTCTCTCTCCCCCTCTCTCTCTCTCTCTCCCCCTCTCTCTCTCTCTCTCCCCCTCTCTCTCTCTCTCTCCCCCTCTCTCTCTCTCTCTCCCCCTCTCTCTCTCTCTCTCCCCCTCTCTCTCTCTCTCTCCCCCTCTCTCTCTCTCTCTCCCCCTCTCTCTCTCTCTCTCAACTCTCCCGACTTATCTCCTCCGCAATCTTTGTGTCAAAATATCACTTGCTTTCTATCTTGATTTTTGTAGCCGTCACTTGTTTCATCCTCTCTCGGGCTGTGGGTTTCTCTCTCTGCAGCCACTCGGTCTTGACGATGGAGTGTCTAACAGAGTCAGCCTGCCGTGAATGGGAGATAAAATAGCACACTTCTGCTGCCTGTGTCCGACTCACTGCGTGTGTCACTGCGAGAGCCAATCCCAGCAGATACAAATTAGTTTTTAACTAAATAAACTGGCCACCCGTTATTGGATAAAATTAATAATCATTAAAAAAATATTTGTCGTCATTTTCTACATTTATTTTCATCTATATTTATTTATCAAAGTGTTGGGGGTCGTCTTCTGCAAATAGACTCCCACAATAAGAACTGCTCGACTGGTGCTGGGCGACATGGACATCCTGACGCTGACATGGCTAAATTTAGCATTGTGTGTGAGAAGAGGAGCTGGAGGAGGAGGAGCGGGTGGAGGGTCTGGGGTTGTATATTTATGTATGTGTTTATATGAGCATGTGTGTGCCAGGAAGATGTTTAGAATGTGCAAATAGGGTCACCAAGTTGAGTTTTCAGGTCAAAAGTTCAAAAGTGTGTGTGTGCGTGTGTGTGTATTTATTGCATTTCTTTGTCTCTCTGCATATTAAAGTAGTTCTGGTATTATGTCATTTGTAAACAGACAGTGTGCAGCTCCTCTTCCTGGCCTAAATGGGGCGCTGTAATATAGTTTTAAATATCTATTTTTATAAAAATCTTAACCCATTCATATGTGTTGTATCATATCATTTTATTGTATTTCTGCCCACTACTGGGTAAAAGCAGGAGTAAATACAAGTATCTCAGCAGAAGAACACATTATATCAATCTGGTGGTGCATAAAAAAAGGTTTTTGTTGTTTATTTTCCAGGAAATTCCTGGAATTTATTTTTTTGGGTAATGAGAAGGTTTATTTTTCCATGTTGATGTCAGTCTATGAAATGTTTCAGTGATAAAAAAAAACGAGGTCTCCGACAAACACGCACGTAGAACATCATGTACTTTGGTGGAAACTTTAAGAAGATAATTCCTGACAACGTGACATTCATCTCTCAGCCACTCTCTTTGTGAAGCGCTGATTTGAGCGAGTACTTATGAACATTATGTTCTCAGGTTTCACTCTAATGTGCAAAGTTACTTTCTGTACAAGATAATAGATGATGTCACTGTCATGGCATCTCTCTCAGCACACACATCCTAATTTAACTCACCCCCACTGCACTGAGTCAGGGCTGTTCTGTGTCAAACTAAGGCTGAGGCTGAAGAGACGAGAAGGTGTTGGGAGGGGACAGGAAGCTGATAGAAAGCTACACAGACACACATCTGAGTGTAGTTTTTAAAGGTCACTCCAAATGTCCTGACCTTATTTCACTTTTCCATTCCAGGACACATGTGAGGCTTGAAAGCCTGGAGGACTGCCGCGTCCTGGAAAACCCAAACAACGACTCCATGTCAGACACCCATGGGTGCCCAGCTTACGTCAGCCCAGAAATCCTCAGCGGCTCTGCGCCTTATTCAGGAAAGATGGCTGACATGTGGAGCCTGGGGGTCATGCTGTACACTATGCTGGTTGGTCGCTACCCGTTCCACGACCCAGACCCAGCTACGTTGTTTTCTAAAATCCGCCGAGGCCAATGCTGTTTGCCAGAGGGCTTGTCGCCTAAGGCCAAGTGTCTGCTGCAGAGCCTTCTGAGGAAAGAACCCTCTGAAAGACTCACAGCCACTGAGCTGCTGGCTCATCCATGGTTCCACCAGGCACCGTCATCGCAGGAAGTGACACCAGGTGAACAGGAAGTCAGCTCAGCAGAACAAATGGTGCCATCCTTTGACGTGGAAGAGGATGATAACCTGTTTTGTTGACCGATTTGTTTCAGCTTGGTCAGGCTGAGGGACCAAACAGACCTTTTTAACATGGATCCATTATTTTTTGTTTTTACCCTGGCACTTTTGTCTACAGTTATGTGTGTGTGTGTATATACACCCTTAAGCTTTCTACAAAAAACTTACTGTACTGTATTTTGTCGTAGTATTTGTGTTACCTGCTAAGGGCATTGTTCACGTTGATCACTCATTCTGTTCCTGTATGTGTGTTTTTTTTAAACTATTTGGTGCTAAATGAAAATGTGAGGATTTTAAATATTTTCTGTGGACTAAAATGGGTGAGTCATGAAGATTTCACCCAAGGCTAATCGAGGTCACCAATGGACTCATAAGACTGCAGAAAGTATCAGATGAATTCTGAAGGCAAGGCGGTCAGATCAGGATGTTGTTCCTCACACTCTGACCAGGCCTGAGGCTCTGCAGGCTGACTCACCCACCAGTCCGAGAAAGGCAGGAGCACGGCCTCGACGTCTCACAGCAGGCAGTGACACGAAGTGAGAAAAGAAGCCTTAGCGCAGGACTCACGTGTCACACTCAGCGAGACTCTACCAGAAGTGTCTGACTGCCAATCTGGCAACCCCATAGCAAACAGAGAGCGTTTTACAAATCTCACACCAGACACAGAAGTTAGACAGGGCGTTACTGCCACAGTGACATTATCACACATACATTCGACTAGGCCAACGGTTAGACAAAACCAGAGGGCCTGAATCATGCTGAACGATTAAACGTAACGGTTGCTTCCAGACAAAAAGCGTTTATTCACAGCGAAGAGATGCTTTTTATCATTTTTCGCTGGCAGGCAGTGTGATTAACTACACAGAGCTTAGCTTAACATCAGGGTTAAAAATAAATAGTGGAGCAGCTATGTTGTAAAAAGACAATTTGACAATAAACCAGTGGTTCCCAAAGTGGGGGGCACAAAGCTATTGCAAGCAATAGAGAGCAAGAACATTAATATCAATTTAAAATGTTTTTTGTTTCCTATAGTCATGAATTGGGAAATCACACCGATTTCTAATCTCTCCTTGTGAATTTAGCATAGCATTTTTATTGGAATTACACTGTTTTAGAGGTTTTTAGGCAACAAAAGCTGCGATGTTTAACGCAGGGACAATAGTTCCATTTACAAAGGGGAGACACTGCAGGAAGTTATGGAACCACTGCATTACAGAAGTGAAAATACAGATAAAAAACATGAAATAGACTTTGTTTATATAATTTGGGTCTGTCCTGTTGTAAAAGTGTTCATCTGTGTTGCGTTAACAAAGCCTGGCTGTGCTGAGCCTATCACTGTGTTTCATAAATGGAGTAGCTCTGAATCAGTCAGAGTCAGGCGGTGTTTGATGTCGGTTGTCTGATGATGACTCAACACTCGAGCGTGTCTGCAGAGAATGGTTCTGACCTCGGCAGGAAGAATCTGTTCCGACTCTTTCACCTCTTTAATGGTACTGTTTTCACCCCTCTGTTCCCTTTTTGTTCCTATTTTTTCCCTTCAGCTGAAAGCTATGGATCCCTGGAGACTATAATCACAGTTAGTGACATGTGTTTCAGTGACATTGAGCCACTTGGGCTACTGTACGTAGGTTCTCCTATTTGTTTTAATCTGGTAGAGTCAGTTTGACAACGGTACTACATCTGGTGCATCTGCACTGTGTATTTAATGTGTTGTTCAAGTGGTAGACGTTATGACAGTTTCTCTTCTTCCCACAGAAATGTAATTTAAGAGCTTCAGGAGTTTTCTTTAGCTCACACACACAGAGTGACATGACGCGGGTGCACAAATTTGATATTGCACTGTGAAGTATATATTTGTGACGGAACCTAGAGGCTTTCACTGGTCCTGACAGGTAACACACAGAGATGTATCAACTGTATAAAAGGCTGTAAATATGTACTGTATATTTGAAATATGCGTGTTAAATAAAGTTCACATTTTTTCATTTTCATACAGATTTTTTCTTAAATCATTACTTGTCTTTCCCTTCCTTTTTCTATCTCAGTACCCCCCTCCCTCCCCCAAAACACACTCACACACACCACCTCTAGCAAACACCTGCATATTATACAGCTCCACTGCATGCCTGAAAGGTTTCCCTGCAAGAATTCTCCCCACTCCACTCTTCATCACTTTCTCATTTTCCTCACCGCCTTGACCTCGCAAGTGGGGGGAAAAAAACGACTCCTCTAGTCCCTGTTGCTGCATGAAACCATTTACTCTCCTCTGACCTTTGGGTAATGTAACATTTACCCCCTCAAACACACAACTGTCAATAATGGGTCGGTAACAATTCATGAAACACACAAGAGAAAACCCATTTTTGTCAGGTTTTTTTTCCCACCTTACGGGGAGAACGACAACAAATTCAAAAAATGTTCTCCAAACTAAAACCTCTAAGTGCAGGTATTTTCGTGACTCACTGTTTGACCTGTAAGTGCTTGGCATGTTTTCACCCTTGGTGTGTTTTGACTACCCCAGGCATGGCTGGGCAGGGCTTGCATAAGCACCGTGCGTGCGTGAGTACATGCGCATACCTGCCTGCATGCCCATATATTTTTGTTTGTGTGTGTGTGTGTGTGTGTGAGAGAGAGAGAGAGAGAGAGAAAGGGGAGAGAGAATGGGAGCACAAGAGTCAGATTAAGTATCAGCAGGGTAGCTGGGGTGCCTCAGATGCTGGGAAGCAGCCAAACTGAGGATTGCCTAACACGCCAAGATCACTGATGACTACAGGGGCCCAGGAATTGGGTTAATAATAAGTGGAGTTTCAAGCTTAGGCTAATGGAAGAGTGTGTGTGTGTGTGTGTGTGTTCCTGGTGTGGTTATACGTCTGGGGATGTTTTTCATATGATTTTAAGGTTTAAGATGTATATTAAAGTTGGAGTAAAGATGGGGTGAAAATGAAGAATAATTAGGTGAGGTATAGCACTATGGCTATGTGAAGTGCTCACAAAACCGTGTGTGTGTCACTGAGGTTTTGTTGTGTAAATACGTTGTGTAAATAGGTGTATGTTTGTCGTCATACACTGAGGTCCATCTACTCATCATCTGTTTTGTTAAGCCTTGGAACGTTTCTAGGCCATTTCCCAGTTCATATTTGCAGAGATTCAGACAACCTACACCCAGACCAGGATTTCATCTTATCACAGACATAAACTGATAGATGCAGTACAGAGTACTGTGTTTAGCTTACTGAAATATATATACAGTATATATAAAATATATTTATTTGTTGCCTTTTGTTATTTATACACCCTTTTGCACCAACAAAGTTCTAAGCTTTGATATCAACATAAAGACCTTGAAAGGAAAAACAGAGCAGTGTTGAAACCAGGTCAGAGCATCAGCATTAACACTGAGGTCAATGAGTCAAAGGCATCAACTGTATAGACTCATACAGAGAACATTTCTCATCAGACAGAAATAGTTAAAGGGTTTTTATCTTGCTTTGAAATTATGACGCCACATATTTATGACATATTTCTAATGGTGACACAACATAGTGCTAGCAGCTACCCCATAACCATATATGGGCAATCTCATGGCCCACGTGGAAACAAATACATTTGCCTGCCACTTTTAGTCAACAGCCAACACTGAGCTCACATACTTGCCAAACAAATAGAAATCTTTTTATGTAAACCTTTCCATTTAACAAGACAACAAACAAAAATACTTTAAAATAATTTGTACTGCAAGGGGAAATATCTTTCTACAAAAAGTACTTTTTTATGTTTTGCACAAAATAACCTTAAACTGATAAGTCAATCAATAAAATAACTTATTTCCAGGTGCAGTATATAGTATAGTTATTTCTATATACCCATCAAACATGTTGCTCTCCTTCCTGCAGGTGGTACTAGGTAAGCAACTGTAAAAAACAACCTTTTAGCCTAAACCTTTAGACAATATCCACCAGATAGCATTTATATTCTGCCCTAAACCTTTAGACAATATCCACCAGATTGAAAACCTAGCATTTATATTCTGCTAATTCATCAAATCATTTCCTACTTTAACATAGACAAAATAGGGTGAGGTTAGGCTTAGCTAAACTAACCCTGATAACTCTCTTTGCTCTTTTTTCTTCTTTGGGTTTTTAAAAGCAGGTTAGCACCCAATACGCTGCAGTGACAGTATTATACCTGCTGATGAGTAATTTACTACTTTACTTTATGCTTTGTTCATTTGTTGCCGAAAAATCTTGCTTACCCTAATTTTAACTTCAGGTAGGGCGAGGAAATACAAGTCTGAAATAAGTCAACCGCCTTTTTATTGATATAACATTTAACTTGTGCTTGTAGTTTCTGACTGGGGAAAGTTAGCTGTTTACGACACCAATCTTACATAATGGTCCCTCCTGTTCCCTCAGGCCCATGTTCTCTGAAAGTGCTAGTTATTTAGTGAATTGAGGTTGGATGTTAAGGGATAATCTCTGCTGTATTGTGTGGTTGTCTGGCTGAGATCACTGTGTCTCTTGCCCACAGGTACAAACCTTTATTCTTTGTAATCTGGGCTCATTAGGGCTTCACAGTCACAGCACAAAAACTTCCTCATGACGCAGCCTCCATCACGTCACAAGGAATTTCCTTGATCCCCAGTGAACTCACCACCTTTTAAAAATACACTGTGTACAGTATGTTACTGATTAAAATTCAAACTTTTTTGACGTGTGTTTCTGTTTTTCTAAACCAACCAAATTTCTACTCCACACGTTCACGAAACAGGGAAGTGAAGAAGCAGATGTGAGACCTGACAGATCTGACACCTGCTTGGGTTTTTTTTCCCTCTGTGATGATGTTTGGTTTGGAGCTTCTTCCTGGAACTCTCTGGCACGTTTGAGTGCCGCACTGATGCAATGGAAAGAGCTCGTTGTGTTTGAACAACTCTTTGACCTGATTTATTTCATAACACAAATCCCCCGGGGAATCTGAGCACCGACGCCGATCATAGTTCACCGGAGACTGAGCGCTTGTAATTAGTCTGGTATTTTCTACTGTTGTCGCACATCACACAGCCATACCTGGAATTCATTGGAACTCAGAGATGAAGTGACGTCTGGCGCCATCTGGTGGACAAATACAGAACTGCTGCTCGTTAATTACTTTTTTAACTACTGTACATTTTCCTTGTTTTTCTTACTTGTGAACTATTTTATGTATTTTAACACGTGCAGAAATTGTTTAAAGTTTTAAGTATTTAACATTTAAAAACTAAAAATGCTGTTTTTAACTTTATGCCAAAGAAAATACAATTTTGGCATTAAAATTTAAAAAACTGGCTAAAAAAGTAGTTGTTACACTGTCTTTAAATATAAATTTTGTAATTAAAATTGTAAAAGGTACAGCAATACTTGGCACTGGGAATATAAGCTATATATGACTTGTATTAACTGACAATACAATTAAATACCCTGATTATACACGCATTAATAGCAGAGAAGACTGCATGGACATCCTTTTAAATTTTGTTTTGTTTTTGGGATCATATTACAACAGAGACCTTCAACTATTGACTTGTTTTAATATCTGTTAATTAAACACAGCTACAGCTCTACTATTAAGTTATTGGTAATTTAATATGGATTATTATAATTTAAAAAACTACACATACATCTGACTTAGTGTTAGATTATGAGCTGGACATAAATCTAAAGCTGCCATTTTTCATTTCTAATCTGTTGTAAAGGAGTTACAGTTGTTTGTTGTTGACTGCATCTGGTTGCATGTTTGTACAACTCTGTGCAGACAATCAAGGTCGTTATCATCAACATCATAACTGAACCACAGGAATGCAGAAGTGTTCTTGTCCTTACAGACAAACCTGACTTATCTACTTATGTACACGCAGGAAACAGTGGAGTACACTGCTGTGATATCTTTGTTTCAAGCCATAATTAGATCATTTGTCACAACAAGCCATTAAACTGAAACTCCTGCACGCCGTACGTGAACAGATCCGGCCAAACGAAAATGAAACAGCTTCAGGTTTCATGTTTTTTCCTGTCAGTCTCGTCGACTGTTGGAGGTAGATTGGAGTCTGGAGTGTTGTCTGGGTCAACAGCCTCTCATGCAGCGACAGGAGAGGGATGAAGAGTAATTCTCTGATGAGGTTATTTCAAGCAAAGTGGCCCCGGGGCCTCTCTGTTATCACCAGGGCTGCTAGTGACGCACACAGAGGAAGCTGCAGGTCCTCTGATTTACACAGTTTGTTTATCATGGGTTGAGTGAAGCACAAAAAACACAAAACAAATCAAGCAATTTCAGTTTTTTTCGCCCACACCGACTGTTATCTGACATTCAACTGATAAACAAGGCACCTGTCATTGACCTACAGCGAGAATCTTCTCTCATTGTGACTCCTCAGGCTTCTCAATTTTAGACTTTATCTTTCTGAATTAAAAACAGAACATAAACACACTTTCACATTTTCTGTCCAGAATTAAACCACATTGATTTGATGCCAGGGGTGTAGTTTCATTGATTAAAGTTGCTGCCAGATCAGGATGATTTTCCACAAGATTAAAAAAAAATATAAGGTATTAACTCCGGTCTAGACAATACTATTAAATCAATCTCATTGATAAACTGAAGACAAAATACGAGAAATCTACAACGAAGTTTAAGTTAATCGTATTCACAGGTTTTAGGTTAGACAAAATGTGACCACAAGGCGGCAGTGTTTTCCTTCTTTATGTCGGATTATATCATTTGGAGAAAACATTTATTACTACGATCAGACGAAAATAAAGTTACGCGATCATGTGGACTTGAACTGGGTGATAAAAAATAAGATGCCGAGTGAAAAGGAGCAGTGATCTGATCGTTCTTAAGGCTTAATGAGTTTCTTTGTCCAATGAAATCTGAACAATACACGTGAGAACAGGATTGGTGTAAATTCATTTTCATGCAAAGGACCCCCAAAATAGTCAAAGTCAAAGGTATATTTTATGAAATTGCATTATATTTGAAACTATACATAAATATATAGCGTCAAGTATAATTATACTTGACATTCAATACAACACTATTCTGATAATACACATTTGTATTTTTGTGTATGTTTTATTTTAAACATGCATATAATTAGTTTTCATGTGTTTATGTAAAAATAAATAAACCATAATTTCTACAGCCTGCTTGGAGTACCTGTACACACCCCCAGGGGACACGAAGCAGCGTAACAGACCTCTGCACTACACCACTGGGTTTTTTTTTTCTTCAAATGATGACTCATAATAAATTGCAGTGCACCATATCTTAATCAACAGTAAGACTTATTCCCCAAACTTTCATGGCAGCAATATTATTATCTACATTTTAAACGACATCCAAGAAAAGTCAAAATCAGAGAAAAAGACTTCATCATCATCGCCAACCTCATCATGTAGCTTTATCTCAAACTGCAGACAATATTTTAATTGTTTTGTTAAATCTTACATCTGTCCACAGAAGCAATTATTTTTTCAGAGACGCAGCTCAGTTAGTGAGAGTGAAAACAAGCAAGAGAACAACATAATAACAAATATTGACAATCTAACCATCTGATGTGGTTCATTATATGTAGACTTTTAACCAGCATCTCTGTCCTGAACTGATTTCTCAGATCTCAGTTATATCCAAATGAAATGATGATAATGGCCTAAGGCTTTTAAAATCTGCCCTTCTATAATTACTGCAGTATCTATCTGCTGTGATTACCATCCCACATACAGTACATGCTCACATATCATCTCTATAATGAAACAGATACAGGAATATCCTACATTTCATCCTTGACAACACATTTTTACAACTGAGCTTCTACCACACTGACATCACAGGCACCGAACAAATGGCATGACCATTTTATTACCAAATCATTTAGAGTTAAATCTTGTATATTTGTATCCCATCACACAAATTAAGCCTCTAAATCCCAAATCCTAATTTAAAAACAGTAGCTTAGCAGTTTCATTATCTGATGGCAGGGGAACTACTGTGTATGTTCCAAAGAGGTTGATTCAAAAATTAAACCATCACTGCAACGTTAAAGGGATTTTCTCTGGGATTGACACAACGCATCACAATGACTATGACTGCAGCCTTTCACAGAGTTTTGTGTTGTTTCCTATTCCACAGATTGGCCAACTGGCTAATAACCTTATACATCATCATACTGGACATTGGATAGACACAGCAGGTAGTATTGTACATTTCAAAAACATACAAAAACATTGTGTGTTCATTTCAGGGGTGTACAATAAGGAGATTGCGATCCAACAGTGGCAGACTAACGGATTACTGGCAGTCATATTGTGCCAAATAAGTACAGTATCCCAACATATAATGTAAAGAAACCATATATTCAATTTGTATAAGTAAACATAACAATTAACATTTTCATTTTTTTTTTGGATCATTATAGCCTGCACATTTAAAAAGTAGCCTGGTTTATTATTAGTCCTATATTAGAGTGTTAGTTTACACATGCAATATGCCATTTATGTACTTCTGCTGATACTTTTACTCATTCAACATACATACTATACTACTACTACTACTATACACATACACAGAAAATCAATCACATTCTTTGAAAACACATAGACACTATTAAAACCGAATTAAAAAGGCACACGTTACACTCTTGTTACCACAGTTAAAAAAAATAAATCAGTTGTTACTCACCCTTTATGTGACAGCCAGCCATCTTGGTTTTGAAGATTTCTCATCATACTGGTTCACTCTGACAGGCTCCGACAGGGATTATAATTTGAAGCAGTGGTTTTATCGTCACGTCCCAGATGATCTAGAAATATTTTTTTTTAATTACAATTGGAAATTGATTCTTTTGGCTATATTTGCGTTGATGAACTTTATATTTTTCTCTGCATTTTGACCTATGAAAACCATAAATAGGTTTAGTCAACATGTTTGAAAAAACATTCCTGGTACTGTATCAACATTGTTTTTTCCATTGTCTTCATGGACCAGGAAGTGAGATAACAAACCGGAAGTTTATACAGCTACAAGCGTCTCTTCACTTGTTAGCTTGACTTGTTTTCAACTTTACTGTACTTTTTTTCTGCATTATCATGTGGATTGTTTTTACTTTGATACATTTTCTTATAGCTGCTCAGTCTTATATTATTGTTGTTTGTTACGTTTCCTACCTACATTGCTCACATTTGACTTAAATTTTGAAACTCTTAAAGCTAACAGAAGAAGTTCTGTTAGCTTTTTGCTAATTGAAAATAAAATTATTTCAAAACATTTCTTAAAACAGTTACCATGGACTCTAATGATACTGTACTCAGAATATCTCGCACATTAATTCCGTTTGTTTTAGTTCTTTGTTGGCGCCATTCAATTGTATTTTGTGCTTGACAATTAACACCAAGTCAGCGGCGGCTAACCGATAAATGACGCTCGTGCGCTACCCTGTGGTATTTTGAATTTTAGTAAAACATTTAAATGAAAAAATAATCATTTAGTGTGACATATCCCGTTCCTTACCTCTTCGGAGCTTCCATTGTGCTAAAAACAGCGCCAAGTCCGTGCAGCAGCGTAGCTAATTGCTGCCCTGTTGCCGACAAGTGAAACGCAGCAACAGGAATTTAGCCAATCAGTACCGCTAAATCTGATGGCCTAACGTCGGTTGATTAATAGCGGTCTCCACCGTTTCACCCCTGCCACAAGGGGTCACTGGTGTAACAGTCAACAGTCTTGTGTGTAAAAATGTGTAAATACGATTAATCAATTTGTTTACACGTTCAGTTTCAAATCCAAAACCTATGTTTGTCCAGTAAGTTGTTTTTATTTTAGTGTAACAACGCCTCAACTTAAATACTGGCATTAAATAATTGCTCACAGCACACTGGTATCCTGCTTTTTCAGTCGTCACTGCCTAATGAAACTCTAAGAGTGCGTTGTATTTTATTGTTTGTTTTTTGTTTATAATGAAGCATAAAAACCAACAACAGCTTCTTAAAAATTCCACACACAGAGTGTGGCAATGGAGAATTCTTTAGGAGTAATTTTAAGTAACTGCATTGCCTTTATGTTCTTACAGCAACCTGATAAGTGGGTTCTGACTAATTGAAGTGAACATCATCGATCCTCAGAGGGGATCAATGAGGGATTAAACACACACTTATTCCTGACAGGCTGAATACACTCTTGTTTAATCTGTCACTGATGCCTGTGGTTTCCCTTTGAGTCTCACTGGCTTCTACTGACTTTTACTGAATGTTAGCATCTTTTTAATGTTTTAAAAACAGGGTAGATACTTAGGATGCCTGGACTGTGCCCAATATGACCGTTTGACAAATAGATTAGGTCATAAATCCACTTACTTACACAACCTTCCTTTCCTGCACAATTCTCTCCGTTAAGGGTGAGCTCCCTGTGGGTTATGAACAAGAGAGCAGTGAGAGGGAGTTAATCTTTCATTATTTAGCAAAGTACAAAGGATTGGCTGGAGGTCAGCTCATACTTCATACTTCACAGCACACATGGCAACGAATATTAAACCTCAGCATACTTTTAAAACAGAGCTGGACCCATACCGTGATTTTCCATATAAAAACAACACAACAGTTTCTTTTGAGCCCACGACACAGATGTGAATACCTAGGTTTTGTGCCATAAAAATAACAGTTTAAGGTGAACACAATCAAACCCACACTCTTCTGCAGATATCACATTGCAACTATAGTCTAGACAGTTGAAAGTACTGCAAGTCCAAAGGCAGCTACTGTTCCTGAGTTGATGGATGGGGAGGAGACAAGAACACACACACAGCTCTGCAGGAATGACAGACAAAGAGGAGGAGAAGCAAGACACGAGTTAGGAAGGAGAAGGCAGCCAAGTTTTGAAGAAGAGGTAAATGACAAAAACCAGAGTCCGTGAAAGGAAATGAAAGGCAGGAACCAAAAGGAGAAATATACGAGAAAGTGCGTTGGAGGAAATGCAGAGAGCATTTTTGCATGGCCTCACTCTGTGGGAGCCTTTAATTACCTTTCAGCGTCACTGCCTCTACTGGTCACGGGCTGCATGCGCTGGCCGCCTTTGATTATCCGGCCTTTGTGAGGGCTTCAGCCCGCTGTCATCCCGTAATTACATTTACACTGGAAAGCCTGGCAGCACGTCGCAGGGCTCACAGAACCATTATCGAAATGTTCTCCTTATCTTCTGGGCTGAACTTCACAGAGTGCAGGAACCTAAAGGTTAAGACGTTTATTAATCTAATCGTTGTGTTACTATTGTGTTTGAAATTTTTGTCTCTCTCTCTGTCTTTGTCAGTTTTTGAGCTGACAGAGAAGGAACGTGAAGGAAAAGTGACAGCCACGAACAGATCAAATGAGTAACAGATCACTAGGAAACTCTTAACCTTCACCATCAGCAGATCAGCTGCTCCTTCCCCACCTCAACTCCTTTATTGTGACATCAACCAGCTCTGTGTCATCTTACACTGCCTCCATCAGTCTTCTCTTTGCTCTTCTTTTCTTCCTCCATCTCTGAAATCTTATCTCCTCCGTTGTTTTTCAGGACAGGATCGCTGGACTTCAAAGTGTTTCTTCAAAAACAATCCAAATATTTCCTGAACAGAGTTGGCCATGGTTTTACCTGCGTTCGCTTGGAATGCTTTGAGCTCCACCTAGAACACTCAAAGTGAAATAAGATAAAGATCAGAAGCTTTCTGGATACATCTTAATACTTCCTTGTGATAAAAATAAAAAAACTAAAGGCCTGTGCCCCTCGTCCACATGAAACTAAAGGCCTGTGCCCCTCGTCCACTGCAGGGGGAGCTATACGTAAATACAGTTCGAATGCTCTGGTCCATGTGCTAAGATTTCTGTTTCCACATTGTTGTAAAAATAATACATTTACTATCTTAGACCAGCCAGGTACACATAAGAAATACTACAGACACATACTGCCCCTTACTGGATAACTTCGACCTGGGGCAGCAACAAAACCTAAAAAGAAATTACTTTTCAAAGACTGCACACTGTTTTATCATATTAAAAAAAACATTCTTTAACCTAAACGTGTCATTTTTGAGTATTTTCCTGTCATCTCTTCATCTCTGCCATTGTCTTTTCTATCCTACATCCCTTTTATGAGCCAAGCAGGAGGATCAGGAGGTGAAATAAGAGTTTCATGTCACAACCAGACAGCCCCCCCTCTGAGATTCTGAGAATCCACTTGTCTCTGGGTCACACCTGTTCCGACCTGACTCCTGCAGCTTCGTG
>NC_024324.1:11182002-11196533 GCF_000523025.1 Cynoglossus semilaevis | reverse complement strand
GGACAAGAAATAAAAGAAACTCAAATAGGCTTCAGTCTGGAGAAACTCAAAGAATAAAATGCCCATGCATCTGTCAACTGCAACCCTGAGGTTGAGCTACTCCTATTTTTAATTTGAATTTTATTTTGAGGAAGAACTGCACGCAGATGTGTCTCTTTGCCTTAAGAAAGAACGAGAACATCTCTGCAGGAGCCAAGGAAACAGACAGGCCTGGTCATTCTCTCCAACTGACCTTTTTGTTTCTACTGACTCTAATAAGGAAAATAATTAAAAGTTAATTGATGGACAGAATAAGCTAACTCGGTGTGACATTGGTCTTTGAATTAGCTGATGCCATGACTGCTGCAGAAGGCTCCCAAACACTCAACAAAAAAAAATCTGTCAAATGATATGACACACAGTAAGGTCAACAAGTTGAAACTACCGATTTACTTCAATAATAAATAAAAATTAAATTGTCAAAAAATAAGAACTACTGTATTGGAGTGGTGAAAAGAGTGGTTGGTGCTCTTGCCTTACAGTAGGAAGATGACAGGTTTGATCCCCGGTGGTAATTGGTGGTTTTCAGTATGGATTTTTCATGCTCTCCCTGTGTACCGTACTCTGATTTACTCCCATAGTCCAAAAACATGAGGATCAGGGATTGGGCCAATGGGACCGAGTATTTAAGTAGCACTGTGATTGACAGGTGAATTGTTCAGGGGGAACCATGCTCATCCAATGAATTCTGGGATTAATTGTAGTTCCCCTGGCAACCTTGAAAAAAACAACAAATGCACAATTGTCTCTCATTAAAAATCCATCAAAGCAAGTTGACAGCAGTAAATTTACATTATTTGGAGAAACACCAACGAAGGACAAAATTATCCCAAATAATAATAAATAGTTTGCACATACAGTACATACAGTCTTAGTGTGGTTTGTAGAAGTCAACAGAAAGTTAAAATAAACAATAAAATGTGGAAAGTTATATTTAAGACTGATTTGGTCACAGTCATATTGAATTATACCACAACTTGTGTTGGAATAGTGAGTCAACCTTTGACGCGGGTCCTGGTAAAAAGCTTAAAAAGCCATTGCTTTGAGCCAAACTGCAGACAATCGACTCCTCTCTGGTGACAATGAGAGAAGCTGAACTTTAAACCCTATTACTTACAGTGTGTAACCCAATAACTGATATGAAAACACACAGAAGGGAGCAAAGAAGGGGTTCACTATAAGAGAATCCTTAAAGGAAGACTGTTAACTAGCTGCCTGATTTTCACATCCTGGCTCAGCTGTCAAAGGCCTGAGTAGAAACTCTGCTCATGTGAAGGTCTGTATCCAGGCAACTGCGGAATTGGCCTTGAAATGTGACGGGAAAGTATCCCTGGCCTGGAGCTAAACATCTCTCACGGAGGATTTCTAAGACACAAGCATGTCATATTTCAAACCACCTCTAACAGGTAATAGCCATAAAACTCCTGCAGGCCTGGCCTTTCCCTTATACATCACCACAATGTCCACTGTTCCCATGTCATCAGTGGACGTGTGGGTGGCTTTTGTCCGCAGTGGTAACATCATCTGGAGCTCCAGGTGTGAAGCACCTTTGACTGCAGCTGATTGTGGCAGTGTGTCTCTGTTTCATGTGCTGCTGCGTCTCAGCCTCTCTGTTTGTGTCCCGTCATGACGAGCCCTCGCAGCAACAACAACCTGATGCTGCTCCAATGAGCTTCGCTGACACGTGGCAAGATTTCTGTCAAGCCCCCTCCACGGAGGCAGCTATGCCACCAATTACCCTGAGCAGTCACACACAGACATCTCGCCAGCCTGACAGACGACAACTTTGACCTCCGCAAAACTGAAGACCTTCACTTGGCTGACGTGTGCACCTCCTGTAGGGAGGGGTTGACGGGTCGACGTGTGGATATGTGAGGCTTATTGCAGTTTAAATCCATACATATACAGTACAAGCCTCGGGCACAAGCCTCGGGCAGGGAGGGAGGGAGGGAGAGAGGGAGGGAGGGAGGGAGAGAGGGAGGGAGGGAGGGAGAGAGGGAGGGAGGGAGGGAGGGAGAGAGGGAGGGAGGGAGGGAGGGAGAGAGGGAGGGAGGGAGGGAGGGAGAGAGGGAGGGAGGGAGGGAGAGAGGGAGGGAGGGAGGGAGAGAGGGAGGGAGGGAGGGAGGGAGGGAGAGAGGGAGGGAGGGAGGGAGAGAGGGAGGGAGGGAGGGAGGGAGGGAGGGAGGGAGGGAGGGAGGGAGAGAGGGAGGGAGGGAGGGAGGGAGGGAAGTAAGGAAGGAAGGAAGGATGGAAGGAAAGAAGGCTACGCTACCTTGATGGTAGCATGTGGCCTGCTGTGCAGTCTTCTCACAAACACTCGTACACACAGTTACATGTTTCCATTATATGTGGGTTCCTGCTGTGACTTCTCGACCAACCATCACTGAACCATTACAGTGATAATGCAGCATTTCTCGTGCAGGACAACGTTTTGTTGAATGTTTTGTTACATACGTCTGGAGCAGGACAACATCATCTCTTGAGATTCAACCTTATCCACAGAGTTAGGAAAGAGTTTACGAAAATATCAACGATAAAGAACAGATGTCTTGAGGAAGACGTTATATGCGGGCCAAAAAGTGACTGGTCCATATTTGGTGAGAGATTTTTGCCTAATTCTGGAGCCACACACTTTTTGGCTGCAGCTGTTAAAATCCAAGTTAGATTCATTCTAGTTAGCTAGAACCTGACCAACAGTATTAACAAGAATAATAATTTTTGTCAGAAATTGTATCATAATAGTTTCATCACCTCGAAATAGTGAAATAACAGAGGTGAAAAATGATGAGATTATTGATGCTACTGTTTTCACTCAGGCCAATGTTGAAGGTAATTAATTTCACACAGGCAGCAAAAGCTCAGTAGTTTGAATACTTTTTTTAAACATGTGACTCTGCCCGACTCTGTGCTGTTATTAACTTTCCTCTAAGATTACCTGCCGCTAACACCCTAATCTAAATAATGTGCTCAGACCTCACACTCCTCATGGATCCCAACTTCATCCCTTGTTTTCTGATATTCCGTTATTGTAATCAGCTTTTTTTTAAATTGCACCATTTTGTTGGTGTTAGTTGAAAAACCAGGGAGAGAAAGAGAATTATTGAACTGCACCTCATGAGTCCAAGCTCATTATTCTGAGCTTAGCCTACACTGAATACAAAACCCCTCTGTGTGTGTGTGTGTGTGTGTGTGTGTACACCTGAGCTGTACACTTCATATCCTGGAAATTTCAAAGGACTGGCTTTGTTACTCTGGTTTCTCTGGCATGCTTCACTTTCTAGTTATTACCTGAAATGATTTGCAGCAAACTGAGTTCTTCCAATGGAACAATAAACATGTCCTTTCAACCAAAAGTCCGAATATTTTCTCTACAAGATGATTGAAATCTCCTTTTTATCTGCCTCACAGAAATGATAAAAATGCAAAGTATGGTCTTTCATTCCATTCCTCTCTGGTCCACTTTAAAAATGAATAATGGAACACATATTTACTTCAATATCAAATTAAATATTCTTATTTATAACTGAATAAGATGTTTACTGCGAGTTGGATCATATTGTCAGAATCTATTTTTTCCCCTGATATATCAGCCCTGTGTGAGAACTGTGTGTCAGGATCTGAGCGCAGCTCTGCCTCTGCCTGGCAGCAGCTTCAGTGCAGGTGCTGGACCTCATGGTTGGCACCAGAGGCACAAATCTGAAACGCTGCCTTTGTGAATTTATCCCTAATCCTTTCTCTTGACTTTGCTTGACTTTGCTCTCCCAACTCCACAGTTTGGCTGAGAGAATAATAGAACTCAGGCCATTAATGTGATCCAGTGAAGTTATAAAAAAAAAAAAAAAGAGGATTTACAGCCAGCGTGACAGCTGAGTGGTTAAGGTTCGTACCACGTGGATGAAATGCCCCGAGCTAATGCTCACCAGCTGAACTTTTGGTCCAGTCCAATAAATGTAAAACATCAATGCTGTAATGATGCCTCTGTTCTCCAGAGCAATTATCACCTTTAAAATGCTAATGAGCAAATATTAGCCTGTATTCCAACGACCTTTGGCCCTTCTCTGTCTCCATGATATCAACTAAAAATAGATGAAGGGCTGACAGTAAAAATAACTAAACTAATATATGGCAGCAGTGCCATGTCTGTAATATAAACAGAAACGGTACGACATCTTCAGAACGATAAGAAACACAGCTAATTGCTCAAGTAATCTATTTGCATACTCACCTAATGGTTAGAACAACCAATGACTACAGGGCGGGTGAACAAGTGACATGCAAAGCTAAGCTATCACCTTTTAAAATGCTAATTAGCAAATATTAGCTTTTAATTCGCTGACCTTTAGAACTACTTTTTTTTTTTCTTTAACATATCACTAAAAATAGATTATGTGCTGACGGTGAACTAATAATCACTGGTGTCTAAACACAGATGAGTGAATGATGTGGGGGAAAAAGTCCATACGTCGCTATGACCTTAACAGAAACTAAATCATGATTTTTCATGTTAGTAATAGTTTACAGAATAAGGTCAAAAGGTTACTCTAAACTCATCATAGGTTTTACTGTGAATTACAATGTTTGTTGAATGGTTGTTTGGCCCAGTGACAGACAATGAATCACTCCTGGCCTGAATAATGAATGCTGAGAATCAACTATTTTGGTTTTTACAGTGATTAGTGCCCAGGTCCTCATTTGGTCTAAAGTACTCCCTAGACGTCAGGATCAGGAGACGTCTAGGAGGAGAACACTAATGGGTTGAAACAGGAGACAGAGGTGGAGAAACCAAAAAATCATGAATACTGATGTGTCATGTAACACAGTGGGTGACCTCCCTGCAGTGGAAACTGAGCTGATTTCATGTAGGAGTCCATTCAGTGTGCTGGAAAAGCTGTTAGTGACAGCGCCTTGACCGCCTGTGGAATCATTAGTGGAGGAAGCTGAGCACACTGACACTCCATCTGAACAAATGGCCTGTGTGTACAGACAGGTAAGGCAAAGCCTTTAACAGCAGAGGAGAAGCCAGACTGTCGACTACCGAAGCTGATGGGGTCACTGGGGCCGCGACGTCCCGGCTGATTACGAGTCTAAATTTCAAATTCATACTTCCTGCTGTATTCCATATGTCCTTTGTTTCCCTGAACCCTGACCTTTCCTACAGCTCCTGATGCTGACAAATTACTGTCTTGCTGTGATTTCATAAGGAACGTGACAGTCGGAGCAACACCTCATGTCCCCAGATTTCTCCACAGATGGCACATGGCAGTTCGAGCGAGGCCCCAGCTGTCTGAGCACAACGGGTGGCTCGTGGAAAACACCATTATAAAAGCTGAAACATTTTCACAAACTGCAGACCAGTGGAGCAATTTTTACACTGGTAACACTTTTAACTTAGGAAAAAATACATTAAAATTTAATTGTATTTAATTTAAATATTAGAACAATTATATTTTGAAAATCAATATTTTTAGACAAAACACATTTACCAAAGTAAAAGAAATGTACTTTTCCTAAACTAAAGGTAAATGAGTTGAAAAATATCAAATTTTATATATTTTTAAATGTATTTTTTAAAAATGTATTACAATGTTTAGTCTGCAGGATGAATAACAAAGGTCAGAAGAAATTTGGAATATTTGAAGAGAACAAAAATATATCACGTTAAAAAAAACATATTTTGGTTTTTGCAAACAA
The DNA here is from genome assembly GCF_000523025.1 of Cynoglossus semilaevis. Lineage (NCBI taxonomy): Eukaryota > Metazoa > Chordata > Actinopteri > Pleuronectiformes > Cynoglossidae > Cynoglossus > Cynoglossus semilaevis. The sequence continues at coordinate 11,190,803 of NC_024324.1, read as the reverse complement.
CCAACAACCACCAACAACGGCACCTGTCTACAGAAACAGCCTTCTCTCCATAACCAACCATTATGTCTTCACTTCATCCTCCATTAAAAGAACTGTTTCCTCTGCCGATCAGACGGTGAACATTTGTAACATCGCAATCTCTGGTGACAACAACAGTAACATTTGGTAACTACTGTGGAAAACAACTTTTGTGGAACAACTGTTTTTCTTTCTGAGCATGAACTCCTCCAATTCCACATCACTACAGACACATATGTTATATATTACTCCTCCAATTCCGCATCACTACAGACACGTTATATATTATGTTAGCAAACAGCCAACAACCACTGGATGTCAGCAAAAACACAGAGAGTGAACCCAGAAAATGCAGCAACAACAAGGCCAGTGGATGATAATGGTTCACATTCTTTCATGCATTGATAACCAATGTGAAAACTGTCAGTCTGGAGCAGCACGACTTTATGAGCTTTCAAGAGCATCCATCGATGAACGAGCAATTGCTCAGACAATCTCTTGAAAGTTCTGATGAATTTTTCCATTAAACAAAGTGTAGTTAGCCAGAGAGGAAGACAGAATACTAATGAACAACGGAGAGAATGTCTGCGAAGCCCTGCTATAACTTTAAATGGCCACAGAAGAGTCTGTTATTTAAGCCTTGTTATTTTAGACAGTGCAGCAGCTGTGAGCCAGGAGGGAATCAGACCAACGCTCCCAGAGCTCATAATGAGAGCATGAAGCCAGGGATGAAGCCACAGCATCTGTGTCAGAGTGTAGGGCACTGTCAAGCGTCGTATAAATGCTTGTTTACCAGTTTAATATTCACTGTAGGAGTCGGAAATTACAGTGAAAATAATCCTCACTGCAGGATAATGAAACCACAAATAGCTGGGGTGTTTAATTTAGCATGACATGATGCATCTACCTGGAAATGTGCTTAATTGTAAAATCAAACATGTAGTCTTAACATTTTCTTACACCTCACCTCAAGCACTTCACTAACAGAGAATTTCATTTAATTTTATTTAAAAAAATAACTGTGGGCTATTCCTTCATTCACAATGTGATATGTTAATTAATATCTTCCTTAATGATAAAATATTAAATATTCCTGCCAAGCTTCAGCCCTCTCTGATGTAGATTTCTTATATACATATAAGTATATAGTATATGTGGATACACTATATATATATTCATATATATAACACATTATTTATTTTATTATATTTAAATTATTTATTTAAATGTAATATTTAATATTATTCATTCAAAATTAATTTGCTATACTCTACATTAATATTTTTGGTGTAATACAGAGCATGTGAACGACAAACTGAAAACTATGAATTAATCAGAAATTACAGTTTGTTTAGTCTGCTCCAGTCAACTCTCTTGAACCTGACAGAATAAATAAATCGTTAGGACAGATCATCATGTATTTAACTGTACAGATGACAGTACCACAGCCACACCAATGCTTCCAGGTAAACACACTCTGCGCAGCATGTTTCCGTTTGCCCACTATATCATGTCAAAGTGACAGGTGTGAAGAGCCAGTGTCAGCAGGAGCTGCCAATGGAAACACTGGGCCGGGCGGCAGAAATAAACAAAGCCCGGACAGACAATGAGGCCACCTGCTCCCACTGCATCATGGGCCACTCAGCTGTGCCACTTCACCGTGGACCTCGAATAAAAGCCCAAAGCTTCAGGCAGCATTGTGGGCCAAACACCCGGGCAGCCTGCCCACTAATTAGAGATGTAAACATGGAGAGGATGACAAATTAAATGTAGAACAAGGATGGATCCAGGGCCAAATGACTCGCCCACAGCTGGCACACAATCAATAGAACACGTTTGAAATGTCAGAAAAATAAACCTAAATGAGACACCAGTGTTATCTGATAATTATTTTTCATCTACAGGATAGGAAATGTACTGCAGGGTTTGTTTGTTTTTCCAAATAACAAATCTGTTCGTAGTATGACATTGATTATTGGCCGCCTGCTAACTTCACACCAGTGTCTGTTGGTTTGGTTGCTGATGTAAAAACCTGCACCATTTCACCAGGGACACACTAAAATAGAAATGCACAGAGATGACCAGCTGGGGGCACTGACGCATCTGTTGACAACAAATTTATTACAAATGTTACATACACAGGTTTGTACATGATAACTTTGCCTGTGTATTTAATTTTCTAATTTAAAGCAAATATATAAGATTTATAATTTTGAATGAGAAAGAAATCAATAGGTTAACTTGGTTTTGCCGCTCTGACATTTTGCCTCGATCAGTAAAGGGAACAGCGATTGTGCAGAATCTGATTATTTGCTGTGTTTTAATTAATTCAGGATTATAAGTTAAAAGTTCAGGTGAAATGGATAAAGTGACAGTCTATAAAAAGCTTCAGAAGTGAAATGCAGGCCCAAACTATCACAGAGCCTAATTTGTCATTAACTGGAGGTTGAAAACAACCGTCTGCCTCCTGAAACACTGCTGGGATTTGAACCAAGTTTGAATCAAACGTACTTATTTTCAATGCAGTCCTTGTTTAATTTTTTTAAATTGTTCTTGAACTGTACTTTTTTTTTAAAATCACGATATAGTTTATACAGGTCATTTTTTTCTTGCAAAAGAAACTTTGAATTGCCTTATAAAAGAACGTTTTTGCAAATTTGTACTAAAGTAAGAAGAGTTTTTTTTCCCTTTTAAGTCAGTGGTGTGTGAACACCACTACCCACCCACCACCACCATCACCTCCACTGAATTTTAATTAAAATACTCTTAAAAATTATTATCCACACAAGAAAAAAGAAAACCAAATTACAAATCAGTACATTTCACAAAATGAAAATTAAATCAATTTGACTCACTACAACTTCCTCCCCACGCCCATTGCAATTAGTCTGCACCCCCCACATTGGTACCACTGCAGTGAGGTACATCAAGGTCGAACTCAAGGAAAACAGTGAGTCATGGAGACTTAATTATATCCTAACTTGTGGTTGTGTTAGTGAACAACAACACAGTGTCAGATCAATGGTCAGTCTGTATCTGTCAGGTCAGCAGAGTCTGAGTCTGTGACCAGTGTCTCGTCCACTATCACAGCTGTTTGTTCGACTGTTGTTCTTATTACCGCTGCCTGTTGTAGGGGGATCTGTGCACAGTCGGCCGTGTTAACCTGTTACCTCTATCGATTGGTTTCTGAGTGCCTGTTCTTGTCAACCACCATTAGCGCCTCTCTCTGTGTTGTCTCTCAGTCCGACCACTTCCAGTTACTGGGAGGAATCCCCAACTCTGTCTGGTTCCACCAAAACGTTCTCATCACTAGATGTAAACAGTAAAGGTCAAGAGCCAATCACAGATACATTTGTTTCATAAACGGCGAGACATTTAAACCAAGACGTAAACAAAGCAAATGTTAAGTTTTGTAGAATAAACGGAAGATAGTATGAAGGAAGAATCAAAGTATCTCTGTAGACTCTCTGACCCTCCTCACTTCCTGACACAAACTTCTGACAACAACAATCGCCACTACAAGATCCACGAAAACTCCAAAGAATATTTTGAATTATATTTTTGTTTTATTTCATTCAGGGATTTGTCTTTCTGTTCCAGCAACGTACAGGAAAAGGAAAGGTCGATTAATCTTGATTAATCGTAATCAATCAGCCTAAATATCTTAATCATCTGACAGCACTGGTTCTCACCCATCTGCATAAGTCAGATTTTCTGACTTTTGTGACGACTTTTTTGGATAATTTTAAATGGCCTGTATGAGATTTTTTTCATCTCCGTCTCCGTGGGAGATGAATTTAATTTTTTTCTACCACATAACTAATCTAATCAATTCATCAGCATATCATGAAGCCTACACAGCAGCAGCATCGGCGGCGGCAGCAGCAGCAGGCTGTGGTACCTGTAGGCGAGCGCTGACAGTTGATTATAATTGGGCTACATCTGCTATGTCCAGGCTTTCACATCCCATCAAGAGGATCGTGCTGGCACATGGTTAATGCTGGATGAACGCAGCTCCACTGGAAGAGCAGACAGCCTGAAGAGCACTCTCTGTGTTTATTACAGACAGTGGGAACCATTTGTGTAAAAATAAAATAACCTCAGTGATATTAATTTAGGGGATGTGCGGCCGAATCCATCAGGCTGTTCCAGGAGGAAGACAAACATCCAGGAAATGAGCAGCACAAATAGAGGTCACAGACATTTAGAAATCGATTGACCTGTTAGCTGCAAGTTCACAGAAGAGGCTGACTGCAGAACTGTTTTTAACTCAAAAAAAAAAAAAAAAAAAAAAACGGATCTGATGGACAATGATTACCAGATAAACTGAATCTGGGAGAAACCAGAACAGACGGGCAAAATGGGCCTGGAACACAGTTTGACAGCACAGTGGGAGAGAGCACAATTCCAGAAAAGATTTGAGCCAAATCTCACCTGTTCCTAATCAACAAGTATCAGAAATTAAAAATGCACATTTTTGACCACAGGTCAATGAACAGCTGGACAGTCAAATCAGTACATGACTGGTTAGGTTGGTTATCTAAAACACAACATGCATCATTCCTTATATACAGTCTACTCTCTAAGCCTTAAATAAAACTGTGTGACAAGTGAAATTGCCCACAGCTCTTGTTCAGCCTCTCTCAGTCAGACTGAAATACATTTCTGATTAGGTTTATACTTGTGGCGTCAAACCAAACTATACAGAACTAACTCTCACAAGCAACATCTGCCTCAACTCTTACTGATTTAATATACATCATTATTAAAGTACACAAAATAAACCGTGTCCTCCTGTGACTCCACCTCACATCAACACACGTGAACAAACCAGTGAAAAAAACAGTTTTATCTGCATGTAGTTTTCTCTGCTGGTTTGTGTTGATGATAATCACACTTCAGCCAGGTGTCAAAGAGCTACTTTATAAACACTAAGCCTGGGCAAAGGACTATGAACTCAGCTGCTGGTGCTTTTATTTTACAATTTTAAAATTTGACATTATTGATTGGCTCTGACTGAGGCTCAAAAGAGTGGACACAAAAGTGTGAAGGATGCAACTGTCTGCTTTTGTGGAAGGTCGTGTTCCTCCTGTGGCAGTGACAATACTCATTCTCTCCACATCCACCCTGACCAAATTATCCTTTTTCTTAGAAAAACAATTAAAAATTTAAAGAACTGCTGATTTTTTTAACAGACCCTTCAGGGCACAGCGAGCATCTTTGGAATAAGTGTGAAATGGTGTCATCATTGCACTGAAGCTGCAATAGCAATATTTCCTGTATTTTTGTTTGTTACTTTATTCTCTGATAAAGACCAGCCAGTGGTAATTAATCAGCAGCAAGTCATTTACTTTAATGATTTAATGATTGACGTGCCATCTGCTCTTTGTGTGGAGCTGGAGTCTGATGCTGAAGTTGCACAGATGACGTGAAAGTGCTGAAAACATTTGTTCCTGATGTAATCAAAGCCGGAGGATTGATTTTGTCATAAAAAGAAAAAAACCTTCTTCCTCCAAACACCAGGTTGTAACTAAAAGCCCCCCCACCACCACCACCACCACCACCACCACATACACACACACATTGTCACGCCCAACCTCCTGCTTAATGTTGAATCCTAATGCATTGTTTTGCTCCTGGAAACATTGTCCCGATATCTCACCCAGCTGGTCACAGGAGCTTCATAAACTCTGGGACAGTTGATTGATGAGGAAGCAGGTGTTTCACGCCTTAATAGTCTGGACTACTTTGAGCTGGATGGGTGACACAGAGCCAGGCTGCAATCAAACATCACCATGAAAAAAAACAACCACAGCATCATATCAAAACCCCATAACTCACTGCAGCACTTACACGTACAGGTGGTAAATGCACTTTGTTATATAGTCATACTGCATATGCATATATATGTATGTATATTGATTTACATAAATATATACATACATACACACATCTATACATAGACATATTACACCAATATATATAAAAACATATGTATATGTATATATGCTAATTTCTAAAATAACTAATAAAGTAGATAACACAACATGACCCATTAAAAATATTTACTGTGTGGCACGTTCTACGCAAAGTTGAAAAAACACACGACGACAACTCCACAACTCCAAAATGTCTTGACAAGATGCGCTAAAACCCTAAAGGCAGCTCTGACATTTCTGTGTTTGGGTGAGAGGAGGGATGGAGTGAAACCGCATACGGATCAAGTAACAGGACAGACTGTGAATTAAAAAAGAAAAGAAACATTCTGTCAAAGAGCTTATATCAAACTATACAATCACTGAGGAGGACACTGACACTGCTGCTGCTGCTGCTGCTGCTGCTGCTGCTGCTGCTAACACAGACAAAACCAATCAATCACTGGAGCATCTTTGACATGATTGAACTCATCAAAGTCATTCAGCATCAGGGTGTTGCTGTAGGTGATAAGAACTGTGGCCATAAAGGAGAAGTTTGTCAGACAAAGAAGACAGATTTGAGATGACTACAGAGACGATCCTGACAACGAATCAATGCTGCAGCTCCATGACAAACGGAAAATTCAGATAATTTAGCCTACGGGCAAGTATTTACTCCCAGCTGCTGACCAGTAGCTTTGAAGTACACTCGGACCTTGCGTAACTATCTTCGGTACAAGCCTGAACTGGATTAATGTTTCCACAGAAAACCATTAAGAGACTGTTGAAAATTGACATTTTCTGTTCACCCTCTGTATAAACACTTGTTGCTCTCCCGACAGCTGCTCCATAATGGACCAATGTCAGCTCAGGGGTAATTGCCTGGGTTGTCTGGCCCGTTGCAAAGGCCCTGGCTCTTAAAGGACTGCAGCCGTATGTATAAAAAAAATAGATATGATTTGGAAAACTATGTGGATACAAAAGTAGAACTCAACACACATGAATATCACCTGTGCCAGTAAAGTATTCTCAACTTTATGAATTTAAGAAGCTGGATGCTCTTATTCCACCTCCTGTCTCACTTTTAAAGCAGCTCTGCAAGACTTTTATTTTGCTAAACACCGTTTGCATTTGCAGTTGGCAGAGGATCTAGAGAATTTTTCAAAATAAAACACTTCTTCCTCTGATAATAAAACAGTGTGATATTTATTTTTTTTCTGTGGCTCACTACCAAATGACCTTGGGGACCTCTGGTCTACAGTGTTCACAGTTCATAGGCCTCAGACTTACAGATCCAGCCTGTAACCATCGGTGACATCAACAGAGAAACGGCCAAGTCCAACAGAGGACTCTGCTGCTGCTAACACCTCCACAGTTGAACACTTCAGAAGGTACAATGCTGGCCTTCTGCTCAAACAACTTCAATACAAACCAATAGCCTTTTGATGGTGGTTTCAACAAGATAAGACCTTTGGCACTATCACGACGCAGCCCTGGAAACATATGTCATTCAAACAGCGCTCTGCGTTTCATCAAAGTAAACACAATAATCCGTTTGACTGTTTAACAATGTTTACTATGAAACAGGTTTGACCTTTAGACAAAAACACATATAAAGTAACACAAACCATCGAAGCCGTGGGGAGGATGTTGTTTTTGTACTCTGTTCTGTGTGAAGGCACGGTGAGGCAAACAAATCATTTTCATTTTAAAGGCATGTTAACATCTGCATAAACAAACTCATGGAAAGTCAGTGGTTCTCAATGTAAGGGGCGCAGACAGGCGAATTAATGTTAAATTCAGTATTTTTGTTACACACATCTACCTGCTGTTATTTATCTTCCTTTTCTTTGTTAATTATGATTAATCATGATAAATTGTGATTAGTAACCATCACGATTAACCATGATTAATCGTGATGAATCCACAGCTACCCTGTGATTAATCAGATTAAAAACTAACAGCACTGACAACACTTGTGCTTTTATTATTTGGATTCATGTTAGTACAATTTTAGTTTTTTTAATTTTTTAAAGTTTAGTGAAATTTTGAAACAAAGACATTGAATATTTTGGAGGGGGTGGGCGACTGGCCTTGCAGAAAAACTCACGGTGGTGGGTTTATTCTATTTCTGCTGTTCTTTTCCTCCTATATAAGAGGTGGAGGTGAGAGGGTTCGAGTCTGTGTTTGCTAAAGGCCACTCAGAGTGAGCCGCATCAGTCTGAGCCTGCCTCCCTCTTCTCCTCCACACTGCTGAAGTGAGTGCTGAGCTCCTGGAGGACAGCTTTCCTCCCCAGGTGGTCGTTCCTCCTCCTCTCCGTGATCATGTCCTCCAAACTCTGAAACTCCAACACGTGGGACTGTTTGTCCGACACCATTATTTTCAGTCTGTACGGCTGCTTGCCTATCCGTATCTCCCCACCCATTTTGAACTCCCTCTTCCCAAACCTGCACCAGGCGGCGAAGCTCTCCGAGTTCCTCCAGCTCAGCTCCCGGTCCTTCAAGCCCACCTGCTCCATGGCGTTCTGCACCACCATGTCCGGACCCAAAGGCTTGAATTTGTACAAGTCGTTGACAATCCTGCACCTCCGTCCTCGACCTGCGTCGGTCAGGAAGCTGTTCTTGACCTCGGCTCTGTGCAGGTGCACCACCTGGAAGTCGCCCACGTACACAGCCCAGTGTGGGAACTGTCCCGTCGCCACGAACTCCACCAGGTCTCCTGCTCTGCATTTGTTGAGCAGGTTCTCCGGGGAGTAAACCTCCAGGCTGGTTTGTAAGTTTAAAGTATAAATACAAATTAAATCAACCTACGACTGAGAACCTACACAAATTAAATCTTTTTTTTTTTTCGTATTCCCCTCCCTTTGT
>NC_024324.1:11157585-11181762 GCF_000523025.1 Cynoglossus semilaevis | reverse complement strand
TCTTCTCGTAGATGCATTCGTCTTTGTGATAGACGGCGCACGACACCTCGTCGCGCTGGTCGAACGGTTTCTCTTCCTGGTTCGGTTCGATCACCGCTCCATCCACGGCGCAGCCGTCCTGCAGCTCGTCGTCGTCGCTGGAAAATATATAAGAGACGCCGATTCGATCCGAGTCTACGCCGTTCGGGTCCACCGTGGGAACTTCTGCGTAACTTAAATGCGATAGCCTGTCCATCTGGTTCCCCATACCGCTGCTCACCTGGAGACTTCTCACGGTTGGCCTAACCTCAACACCATCAGTCACCAAAGAAGACGAAAAACACGCGCGGTCGCACACACCTCAATGATGCTCACAACTTCCTCCAATGCGCTATGGCGCCGCGGGTTTCATCCAAATTACGCACCAAAATATTCCGGCGAGCTAACCAAGCATCAACAAGTGGACACAGGGAAGGGAGAGCAAACAAACAAATACACTCGGAGACCACAAGTTTCCCCGCTTAAAGTCCACGTTGAATAAAAACAAAGAAAGAAAGTTCGAATTGAAATATTTCCTCACGTGACGAAGCCTAGCTGTTAGTCTCCACCGCAGACCGACACGGTGTCACTCGCACACACTCTCCCCCTCTTTCTCCCTCCTAACCTTCCTCCCCCCCTTCTCTCTCTCTCTCTCTCTCACTCACTCTCACTCACACACACAGAAACACTCACCGTGTAGCTGCACCGCTCCGTCAGGCTGTAGCTCGATGATTCTCCATAAGCGGAAGTGTACGTAATTTTCACATCCGCCCCTTTAACCGTCCGTCGACGTGCCTGTATCTGTCCATCTCTCTTCATAAACATTTGTCAAATGGCGGGTCGTGATTGGCTCGTGACAAGTGGTTCTGGGTCAGACGTACAGTAGAAGTGTAGAAGAGTCTCTATGAGTAAAAAAGGAAATAGTTAGCATACGTACCAACAACAATTAAATACAATTTAAAAAGTTTTCATGCTGTGAATTATTGTATTTTATAGGACATATTCATTAATATTTCACTATTTGTGTTGAACCTTGAGGGTTGGTTTAAACTTCTACTTAAATGTCTTTTCTTTAGATAAATTCTAGCTAACGTTAGCTTTTTTTGTATATATTAAACACTTGCTGTGGGCATCAAACACAGCATTAGGTCACAGAGTTTTTATCCTGACTATTTAAAGGACTGTTACATAATTGTGAATATTTACATTTACATGTCTATGTTTGTATTTTATCACAGTTATATTTAGGTGTTCATTACTCATAGTAATTTATTTTTGTAACCAACCAACAGAGCTGCATGCTGGCGTTATAAGTGAATATGTGTCACATTTGTGTGTAGGACGATGAGCGTCCCAACATCTGTGTATATTTGACTATTTTCACCACCGTCTGTCCTTGATGGAACTAAAAGTGTGCAGTCATTTGCTCCCTGTCCTTCTCCCGCTGGGACCATTATGTCGTCATTATGTTTTGTGGTGGCTTGTGGCCTGTCCAGACTGGCTATCCGTTACTTTCTCACTATTACTACATCCCACAGGCAGGGGAGGCATGTATTTAGTACACCCCCAAAAATGGCACACGCTGCCACAGCTTTGGAGTGGAAACGCCTCACCCACAAATTTTAATGGTAGCGAGCAGGAAAGTATCAGGGATGCTGAGGGATGCACACGTTGGACAGGCTGTAAAAGAGAAAAAATGCCCGTGGAAAAGAGTGAACCCTGTTAGAGGGGCAGATGAGCTCGGGGGGTTTTAACCCTGGCACTCAGCTGGGTATCCACAAGGAGGACTGATAAAAGCTGCAAAGTCAAGCACAGTGCAGTTGAACTGATAGAGGACGTGTCGGAACAGAGGCAGTAACTTACTTATCTGCTTGTGTTGTTTAGACAGCGAGGAGGGCCGCAGCTGTGGACTCAGCAGATTTAGTCAAGGAGCAGCTCCCATCAGGACGAGGGATGACGAAGAGGCCAACAGGACCACGTATGCTGTGATTTCAGATGAATGTTTAGTTAGAGTTAGTGAGATTCAATGTTAGTTACAGAGTTTAAGTTACATTTCATCACATGAGCCAAGACTGAAGTAGAGCAAAAAATAAAACAAACTCACAATTGAATGCCCCTGCAGGCAACATAGATGAATGACAGCGTTCAACAGCGGGCTGTTTTTCAAGGCCACCTGTTAATGTGATTACAGACAATATATCTTTATATATAAGATTAGGACAGGTTATCCAGATACAGTAGTCTACATGGTCATTGGTACTCTCCTTTGTTTGACACTTCTTGTTATAAAGCCAGGTGGGCGCGTCGCAGCCTTTAGGAGGAACATGAATTCCCTGGTTAATGTTGTGGACTGAAACGAGCAGTTGGCCAATATCATTTCACCAGTCACTGGACTTTTATTAGCTTTTGCACGAGATTATGCGAATAATTCTAACGTGCGAGTGCCCAGTTTTTCCTCTGCGTCTTTTAACTCAACCTAAGGCCCTGCAGCCTTTTGGGAATGCAAATGATAGGAGTCATTTACATTTTTTCAAATAGGAATATTGCGTGTTCAAATTGTTATGTATGACATACAGTGAGGGAGAGAGTATTGTGTGTGTGTGTGTGTGTGAAAACGATGACTGCTCCTCATCCTCAGGTGGTCTGACCTAGTTTGTGGCCCCAATGTCCCCGCGTGACATGGTGTAATTTGAAGTGCTGGGAAATTACTGGAGCAGGGAGACCTGGGAGACATTCACAATTAGGCAGGACTCCAACTGTCAGGTGGAGGCCCACGAGTGGCCGCCGACTGGCACCTTTATCCTCCTCCAAAAATCTGAGCTCCGTTGAAGCTCCACAAAAGCATCTGCAGTCTTAAATCAGACATTGTTTTTCTGCTGGCTGTAAATTTCCGTCTACTCTAGTCGTACTTGAGACAGACGGTGGGAGCATCCGGTCCACTGTGTGCTGCTCTGTCCATCTGTTCCATCTGGCTTGGAAAACACCTAATAACAGTTCAGAAAAGTGCAAAGAAAGAAAATAGTTCAAGGAGACAATTTTGCAGAGAAAAGAAAGAGTTTCCTCCCATTACATATTTATTTATATTTTCATATACTTTTTACATTTTTATTTTGTAATAATACCAAGTATTTGGAGCAGAGAGGAAAAGAAGGAACATATTGAGGGAATGTTGTTGGTTTTTTTTCTTTTCTTTTTTTTTAAAGCATTTACTCATCTCGTCAAACACGCTACAACTAAGATTCTCTAAAATATAGACCGACATATAAAACTAGCCATTTGTAATACTCTGGTGAATGTACTGGTGAACATACCTGGGAGCAGTGGGAATATCTGGGATGACGAATAACTAAACAACCAGGCAGGACTGGGAGGGAACTCCTGTTGTGACAGGTGGGTGTGTATGAGGTCACATGATACACACACATACACAACAGACACACACACACACACAACAGTTTCTACACAGTCATCATGCTACAACAGGACCTTATGGCAACTGTTGGTTTTTTCTCTATGTCATCACCACGTTATTGGAAACAACAACCACAGATGAATCAAGGTCTGTAGGAGGCTGGTAAAAAAATAACTGGTCAACATCACAACTTGTTAACACTCAGGGTAAAATGTCACATTGAAGCTGAGCTCAAAACTCTTGACAGGCTGAAGGTAGTGTTTTTGGACCAAAACGTGTCTGGGAATAAACATGTGAGTGTGCGGGTGTGTTAAAGCCTTCACAGCAATGTTGTCTTCTGCATTACAAACTCTGGAAAACAAAACCACAACGTACACAGAATCCCTTGGAAACTGTTTGTAAACCAGACTATTTCTGACCTGTGCCTTTAAATGTCCTCACCTAAGTCTTCAGCAGAGACAAAGGTTGCTAGTTTGTGTCCCAATATTGGCTTTAAAACACCATCAGTCAAAGCACATGAATCATTTCAAATGATGTAAACCTTACATTTGAAAATAATCAAGAACAAAGGAAAGCAGATGGTTCGATTTAAGACCTGACTTTTGATTGGCTGACAATAACAAGGCACAAAATCAAAAAGAATGACAAAAGAACAGAAGTAATTTCCTGACATGAAAAAGAACATTCTTTGGTGTTTCCTTTTGCACTGAGAAAGGGTAAAATAACCGGTTATGATCTTGAGCCTTTCTCAATCCTCTGATCTACGGAGACAGGAAACACTTCCTTTTTGCAAATATAAAGGAAATCTAAAATCATACAGAATGTAATATCCAAAAGAAGAGAAAAACTAAATCACATCACTTCATACTCCGGTTGGGTGAAATCCTGTAAAGTGCAAATAAAAATGCCCCGAATTTTGTAACAAGTAAAGAGAAAAGGGATTTTTTTTTTAATGGTACAAGTTGTGCAACAGTGTCATGCAACAAATCACTATAAACATGAGACACTAAACGGGGGAGGCGGAGACTCTCCTCTCTCTGACAAGTCCAAAAGACTTGTAATTAAAATATGCAGATTGTTAAATGATTCCTGAAGAAGTCGCTTCAACATCTTCCTTTTTTTTTTCTTTTAAATTTTGAGGATCATTTTGAAAAACATCTATACAATACAGATGACTTTACACTCCGCTCTGAGGGATCACAAAACATCCAGTGGTTAAAGGCAGGGAAGAGGTGGAGGAGGTGGAGAGGAAAACAGCCTTCGTGTTTCCACTGAAATGGTCGTCCTGGTTATACGCTGTTTACCTGCACCGTTGTAACACACTGTGATCATAGCACCTCTCCAACTGAAAACACTGCCTACAAATCTGAGGGAAACAGCAGTGGAGGAAGGGGCCGGGGAGCAGGGGTTTCTTCATACAGGTGGTAAATGACAAAAGTGCTGGCTAGGCTCATCACTCCCCGATGACTGGTTACTGGTGGACAGGAGGACAGTGTGTATGACTGAGTGCTTCCTGGTGGTCAGATATGGAAGTGCAGGGTTGAACCTTGGGCATGTAGGAATTTCCTCAGTGACACAAAGGACGAACATTGTTTTACCTCGTGTCCGCATGTGGAAGAGGAGCAGTGAAGACTGGTCTATGTGGGCTGGTCCTTCTGCAGGGCCGAGATGTTCAGAGGAGGTGGGGCCCGCCCACTCCACTCCTGAAGTTGACCGTCCTTGAAGAAGAGATTGAGGGCCGGCAGGGGGACACCGGACTCAGCTGGGGGCTGACTGAGAGGGTTTGACACGCCACTGTCTGCGTCGAAGGACTGGCTGCCGTCCTGTCATCGCAGGGGTGAAGGTCACACACCAGCACATCAGGTAGAGAGGGTGAGGAGAACAGAGGGGGTAAAAATAAGACTGTTAACATGGTCCCTGTCTGAATCATGGACTATTCAGACTTAGGGTCAGAACTGAGGCTCGGTACCAAGACAGGGGGCAACGGTGACAAAGGTAGACTTTAGAGATTTATTTGAACCAGGAAGTTAGTTTGAATGACACACATTTTGTGCATCAACATTCAAAACACATCTGGTCTGGACCTAAAGACAAAAAGTAAAACATAACAGGCCATAGAGAGTCTCACCTGGATTATGATTAGCTTTTTAAAAGTAAAAAAAAAAGGGTTAAGGTAAAGTTAAAAAGACTTTTTAAATGTCTGATTAGCTTGGCTTTAATTCTCAACACAATTAACGAGCTACTACATCACATAGTTGAATGCAAATCCACCAGTTATTCCTCAATCAAAGTCTGGGTGTATAATTAGTGTCGTTACCTGGCTCCTGGGGTTAACATTGAATTCTTTTGTTTTTCTCAGTGTTTACTCTTTAGTGAGACCTGAGACTGGAGTGTGTCGTTACCTGGAATGACTGGACAAAGCTCAGCACCTTCAGCGCTAACTTTCGGCTGGACAGAAGCAGTTCCTGAAGGCTGAGGGAACAACGAAGCCAGAGGTCAAGTGCAGCTTGAACAGGTTTAGTGTCATTTTACACTTGTGTCCAGGAGGAAGGTGGACACTTTTTTCGGCATTTTTCTTTACCTTTCATTGCTGCAGAGTTTGTGTGAGGCTATCTTTCGACACACTTTGCGGTTGAGCTCTGAGCTGAAGAGCGGCATGCCGAAGCACAGCTCCAGAGGGACCCACTCATCCTCAGACGAGAGGGCTGTTAAATTATAATGATAATAATAAAACATAATATTATTAATTTACTCACAAACACTTCTACCTGCTATTTTTCATCATTCTGTTTCACAAATATACATTAAAAATCAATTAATCATAATTAATCCACAGCTACCCTGTGATTAATCTAATCTGAAGTTCAGATCTCCAACATCTGTTGAGGTTTCCTAAAACTCCTGAATAAATGAATGAAAAGATAAAGACCAACTAACGTACTGTCTGTTTTTCCTTTGCCATCTCCATTGTTCTCTTCTGTCACAAGCTCAAAAGACTCAGTGCTGCCATTGGTGTCCAGGCCTCCACCTAAATGAGTGTCTCCTAGAGAAAGGGCAACAATTCTCCATCAACATTTGATTAAAACCAGAAAGGCCTCTAATTCACAGGAGTCATTAAATGCTACACAGACAGCTTTGATCCAGTTCAACAAACATTGTAATGTGAATGTGTCTGTTTATCAGGATAAAAAATGAAATGAAATCGGTTTAATCTGAAGGTAAAGTCTTCAGGTGACAGGTGTTGGATCCATGTTCATTAGACAAAGCTATCACAGTTAGAGACATAATTATGCAGACAAACGGCATAATCAAAGTGGACGGTGCAGCTCATCTGTCCAATCTGACACACACTAATTCACCTTTTTAAAAATGCTCACACAGAAACACAGACGAGGCATTTGTCTTTCACCTCTCTCACCTCTGCACTCGGCACTGTCGCTCGCCCTGCGACGGTGCCTGTTGTTGGAGTTGAGCATGGTGATGTAGCCGCACTGATGCTCCAGGTCCACATGTTTCTTCAGCTTCTGCAGGGCCTTGTGTACACACATGTTGGAGTAAGAGAACTCTGCACAGGACAGAAGAAGAAGAAGAACAAGAATGATGACGCTACGCTATGAGGAAAATGCTAAGGATTTAAATTAAGTTGATTAGAGACACAAACAACACGACCTACTACTGTGTCGTTACAATGAATGACTTTTTTTTTATTTTTAAAGTCCATAAACATTATAACTTTTGAACATCATACCTCCCTTCAGATCCTCCTCATCAAATGGGAAAGGAATGTGGACTGTTTCTCCATGACCATACATACCATGGCCCTGCACACACACAAACACACATTATGTATACTATTGTGGAATATATAGTCATTCATATATGTCTACAGGGGAGAAAATGGACAAAAATGTATTTGTCTAGTAGTGTGTGTTACCTGTATGAGAACAGCAGAGTGTGTGAGGGCATCATTGAGCATGGTAAGCACATTGGATGTGGGGACAACACCTGGGTCGTGACCCCAGGAAGTGATCAGCAGCCTGTCATAGACCTGTAGACAGATGTTTTAAAGCAGACATGTTTAAATGGACACAGTCACACCCACTTGTTGATGAGTCAGTGAGTGGACTGTTGTGTTACAGTAGCTTCTCTATGGGGATGTCACCTATATGTAGATTTACATTTTTAATTTGGTACAATTAAACACTGTGCTCTGTACAGTGACCCATTTTCATGAAGGTACCAGTCCTACTTTTGGAATGTGCTGCATCAAAAAGTCTTTTGTTCCCCGTCTGATATTCTTAGGATAGATTAAAAAAAAAAAGCAGGACCACTGAAAAGCCTTGGAGGGGGAAACTGTAGTACAGTACGACTGTGCCGCTGATGAATCTCTGTCCTCAGAGCTTTGTAGAGAAATGAAGGTGACACAGAAAAGCCTTGTTCTTCATTGTGACACAGCAGGTTCAGAATTTTACAGGACAAAAGGGATGAAGAAAAAGTAATTTAAAAATCCTCCTCATCACATGTCTGGCTTTTTCCAAAAAGGAGGAGCTTTTGTCTCCTTTTTTTCTTGCTACTGCCTAAATGTACTCTCTCATACTGCATCTATAAAATCCTACATCATCATAAGTGAACACTAACCTGGAATATGTCTGGTAGTTTTCTGAGCCTTGAGCCTTTGGAGAGGAGCAGAGAGGGCGGGCCTTGGCCGGTCACATGGTACAAGTACAGCTTGAACCAGATGGAGCTCACCTCAGGGATGGCCGGACCAATGTGCTGCAGGGAGACACACACACAAGCATACACTCACACTGAGTGAGTTGGTGGAGAAAGGAGCAGTTCCATTACACTCAGTCTATTAAGTACATGTGTTCAACACAACACAGAACGAGGTTACTTTCAGCCAAGAACAGAATACTTTGACTCAGGACAACCAAAACCAGGTACATAACAGTGACTTTGACTGGAATATTTAGTCTTAATTTCTGCAGCAACATTAACGTGGTTTAGGTCAGAATTCACAAAAATAGCTGGGATTCACCCTCCCTGGTATCGACAGCTCAGCTGGGTGATGTACACACCAACCACAGCAGCTATAATGTTATAGTTTCTCACTTGTTGAATCATTAACATTTAGCACCAGTAAGAATAAATAATAGAATCAAATCTATTGTGACAAGAGCTACCTAATAATGTGGCCACTGACACAATGTTTTTATTATTTGTAGCACACTACAAAAGGATAGAAAGAGAGAACATTGGTTTAGTATGCATGACGAGGGAGAAGGAAAAAAGTTGTTCTTTTTTTTCACTTCACCAGTTCCCAGCAGTGTGAGAATGAACAGTAGCATGAATGTCACAACAAGAGTTTAACTTCTTTTCCTTCGTCTCTATTTGAGCTCAGCTAGAACTCTGGCGTCTGTCCAGGATGGAGAATTACTCATAAGCCTCATCACTCCTCCGTCTCCCTCCTGCCCTCCCTCCTTTACCCTCTCTTTGAGCAGTACTGTTGTTGAGGCAACTGATCACAGAGCACACAAAGAACACACTCCTGTGTGTAAACAGAGCACTTGGAGGCACCAGAACACAACCGCACCAACAGCTGGTAAAAACACACACTTCTGCCCACACACACACACACACACATCATTTCATTAAATGTTTCACCACACTCCACCTCTTCGCTGCGGGGGTCATCCTACCTGAGGCGTGCAGCTGCTGATGGGTCTGATCTCATTGCTGAGCGGAGCCATCGACACCAGCAGCTTGTAGTTCTTGTTGAGGACCCGGCTGCAGGTGGCTTGGTCCAGACCCAGCAGGCTCTCACAGCGCAACATGTCCAAAGGGAAACCTATTAAAACAGGAAGGACGTGGCAGAGTCAGTTGGATGTTTGCAGACAGTATTCCTCCGTCACTGTGACACAGGTGAAGAAGTCTGGGAGGAAGATGTCTGGTTGAAATATTATCTTTTCTTTCAGCTGCTCCAGTCTGAAAAACCCTCACTGAGGAGACGTTAAAAGTATTCGGCAAAACATCTACCAACAACCTACCAACTTACTGTAAATATGGTTGATTCCATACATACCACATACATGTAATGTAATGACTTCTTATATTTATCATTGTTTTAAAGGGGGGCAAAAATAGAAATGTCTCTCTCTCTCTCTCTCTAAGCTTAACAAGTGGCTAAATCTACCAAGAGGAGAACAAAACATTGATGACTTTACCTATTGCACAACAGTGAGAGGAACTGTCCTTTAAAACTGCTTTATCTTCACATCTACAGTGTACAGTGTAAACTTCCTGATATCTGACTATGCTGGAAGTAAGAAAAACAACAACTGTGTTTTGTTTCATATAACAATACCCACATTTCTCCAAAATGGTGCAGCAGGTGTTTATGAAATATCTTTTTGTTTGCAAGATACATTTTCCTAATTGTGCAAAAATCTTGACTGTGGTTTGATTTCAGCTTCGGCTCTGTGTTCACTGCTCGGCAGAAGTCTGGAGCTGCGGCCAACGAGGACTCAGAGATGAGATAATCAGAAAGAAGGCACACAGCCAAACCAAACAAACAGCATCTGGTGGCACCATGGTAGCTTTGTGGAGACTCAGGAATTTGCCTTGTTGTTGTGGGAAAATTCACTCTCTGCTGCGCCCTCTTGGGACCTGAGTAGAACACTGCAGCCCTAATATAGATTCATAATACGCCTCTAAAGGCATATGCAAAATGCTGATCCAAATAGAAGATAAGAAAACACAGGTAGGATGCTCCAGACACAAAGATGGAGCTTTGTATCTGGTGCTGTTACAAGCAGATTTCAGAAAAGTTTTAGGTAACTGAATTGGTAAATAGGAAAACAACGTAGTAAGTAAGTAAATACTCAGTGTGTGTGATGTTTAGGACTAGGATACCTATGTTTGGGATGTCTGGTCCCTGATCCTGAGTGAGTTCTTTGTTGTAGCGCAGGAAGAGGATGGTGTTTTTCAGGGTCAAAGCGTGGTCAAAGTAACGCTGAGCCTCTCCCTCTGCTGTGCTCTCCACCTGAAAAAAAAAAAACAGAGCTCTTCTGTGAGTTTGTACCTTTCTGGGGACAATTTAAAGATTAAAGAAGCAGTAATATTGTTGTTTGTGTAGACAAAACCTAAACAGATCACTCACTGACTTTATTCTTAAAGAGATTGTTGAGTCAACTAATTTAAAGCTTTTGGCTCTAATATCTTATTATTGGTGATAATTAACGAAACAGTTTGTCATTAGAATAATAAAGCTTGTGTACTTCAAAATAAAAATGTTATTTTTCTATGATGGCGTGACATCCTGTAATTTTCTTGCCAGGTGACTATAAAAATGAGATTTAGATGAGGGACATGAATAATCTATAATTCTATTTTTTTGGTTGTTTGTGTTGTCTGACCTTCTCCAGCTCAGCCAGAAAACTATCCAGAGTCTCGTCTGACAGCTTGCCCACCTCGAACATGGTCACCGCGTGGCTCTTCAGGTTCTAACACAAAAACAAGGAGAACCTACGTCATTAAAACTGTGCTGTGAACAGTTAGACCAACCCCGTTCTCTCCACCTGGTGTTTAGCCTTGAAATTTAGCCTTGAAAGTGTGCAGGTAAACAAACTGGCAATGCGAGTCCACATCCGTCCACTCACCGGAGACAAGTTGCCCATCATGAGAAAGGCAGTTAGGGTAGAGTCGAAGAGGAAGGCGATCCTCTTGGTGGGTGGAGCTGGGATGCTCAGGCTGCTGACACTGGCTGTGTCGGCTACACAACAACAACAATTACTGTGTGAAGTGAGATTGATGCACATTCTAATGGCACGGCTAGTGAACGAGTTCCACCGTCGAGTTTGGTAGTTGTTTTGTTTTTTTTTTATCAAAAATTCAATCTTATTACTCATTTTTAAAGGGCCACAAAGAAAGTATGGTGGTGATATCAACATGACCTGTTTTTTTCTTATGATTTATTTTAGAAGAGCAAGGGGTTGTAAATGGTTACCAATGGGAAATATAACCACTGGGTGGCAGAATTTCAACACCATGTCTTGAAAGTTATTGTGTGTTGGGGAGGGGGGTCTTCCAATCGTAAATAAGGCCATTTTGTTAAGTACAATTTGATGCATGACTACAACAAACTGTACTGGATATATTTTTCAGTAACGTGTATTGTAGTCCTAATTGCAGGTAACAGAGGAGAAGTAACAGAATGTATATAAAAGGTTAAAACTTTATAAGCAACAATTAAATCAAAATTATTATGATGTCAATTATATTAAGTACTTTTGAATCAAGACGCAATTATCAGCAAAATAAAATATTATTTGATTGTTTCAATAAGAAATCTTTTTTTTTTACAACAAAACAAAAGTGTCTGTAACTGCTACATAAAATAACACCTGCACGGTTGGTAACCTGAGGATACAGGGCTGGAATTCCATGAAATAACATGTGTTTTTATGTCTCCCTCTAAACCATTAAAGCTAATTAAAATTTACATATTCATTTGGATGACGAGCAGAACGGTTATATTTAAGTTAAACACAAATAAATAAATCAAAATAGATTTGACAGCTTTAACAAACAACCAGTAATGTGAAGATGACTTTCAGATGTACAAAGCTTTCTCAGGGATTAATTAGTGCTGCAGTTTTATGAAGTTGTGTCGCAAAGTGCTTCATGAACATTCATCAGCACGTCTGCCTATTAGCATAAATCATTGTTTCCCAGCCTTTTTTGAGCCACGGCACTTATACATTATATCATCAGGAAAAACCCTACAGCACATGCCAAACAAAAATCTCACAAAAGTATATGTAATAAAATATAATGATCTTCTAGTTTATTGACTAAAATCTTGGGCTGTTTAGTTGAAGACAACACTGATACACTGGCAGGAATTGAAGAAGGATACTGACAAAGATCTTCTTCAACAGCTCTGATTATCTTTTTTTTAGTTTTCATAGCCATCTGCTGCCACCTAGTGGAAGAGTATTTAATTGTTCTGCCTTTCATGCTTTGAGGAGCAAAGAAAAATTAATAGTAAAAAAAAAAAACCACCTGAAAAAAAACTAAAACTAAAAAAATAGTTTTCAGGCCAATTAAGTGAGATTGGATAATTTTCCTCAGCTTATGATCTCTCAGTGGTTGGGAATCCCTGGCACCAATGACTGAATCACATTATAGTGAGTGCTTGTGTCTGTGTCAGGACCTTGGTCTTCCAGACTGGTGGTGTCCGTGTCAGTAGCAGAGGAGCCTCCCTCCATCACTGGACTGCCCTGTTCCCAGGACAACAGCATCTTCTGAGGGTCCATGGTGCTTCTACATAATTTAGACATGTTACAGTGGTGTTTACTATGGAAATAAAAGGTGTGATCATGTTGTTTTTGGCAAATTTCGGTGGAATTGTTGAATGGATGCACTTACTTCAGCCTGTTGACAGAGGGAGCATTCTTCCAAGTTGGATGAAGCTGATCAGAGTTGATCACCTGACCTTTCTTGACAGCAAACCCAAGACGACAGTACATGGATACTGCATTCTGAAAAAACAGCACAGAAACATAATAAAATATACAAAAGAAAAAATAATGTATACATCGGAAAAACATTACAACTAATAATGTGAAGTAAAAACTAAAGGACATTTGTCAGGTCAATGTCACCACTTCAATGGATATGAATGAAATCCGACTGAAAACTAATGAAAATCTTCAGTACAAGGTTACACTCACTTGATGACCCACAACACCTACTTTAAAAAAAAAACAAAACCAAAACATCAAACGTCCCAGGAGTAGGAGTGAAAATGTGTGTTCTTTCTATTTAACACTTGGCTGGCTTTTCCATTAATGCTACATATGCCGTCACTCGACCTGCAGTTAAATATTTTATTCAGTCCTTCTCATTCAAGAAATGTGGATTTGATTGCTTTTTACACCTAGATGCCCCAGAGGTGTGAACTGAAGCCAACTCTTAGCCGTCCTCTTATCATATAAAAGAAGCTGACGAGGAGAGTGAAAAGTAGAGCTTTAGTGAAAGAAGTTACAAGTCAAGGTTTTTTTTGGGGGGAGAGGTGCGGGGGGGGGGGTACCAGAAAAGGCAAACCAACATGTGTCAATCATTTCTGAGGTTACAGGGCTTCTCCTGTAAAATCACTGTCACCACTGCCTTTACTGTAACTGCTGAAGTGCTGCTCTGATGAAAAGACATCAAAGCACACAGAGGTTGAGCATTTTTCCACTGAAGGTCCTGACTCTGAAGGATGGTTTGGCTCAGTGTGTAAAAAGAAAACTGGTTCAAACTGAAACATCAGTTAAATTGAAGTGATGATGGAGAACCTCTCCTGTTACACCACAGTTTTTTTATGCTGTGGCAACAATAGTAACATCCAGAGTATGGATATGGCAAAAGGCTCTACAAATTGTGTAAACAAAAGTTTACGAAGAAAAAAAGTCAAATGTTTGGCCTAAGGATGGTTTGATCAGGGGAAGTAAAATTATTTTATCAGGTCCTCCACAGCTTCTAAAAACTGTCAAAAACTCCAATAGCCTCAGGCTAGACTCATCAGTGAGGAGGAAGCACATTGACAGCTGGACGTTGACATAACTGCCACAACAGACAGGTTCCCATCCAAAGGTTTGACAGTCAAAACCAGTCAAAACCAAAACAGGAAGACAAGGAGGCCACAGCACAGTTGGCTATGAAATCTGTGACATCACATGGTTCGTGACCATGTGGGATGTTCAAGGAGATCAAGTAACAAGAAAATGTGGGCTGGTCATGTGGATGAGCAGGCAATTAGGGGTCGAGTTCATTTACACAAGACAGGTGGTGTTAGGTTCTAAGCTGAACCAGTGTGAAGGAAAGGAGGTCTTCAAATGTAGCCATACCTTCACTAAGCCCAGGTCAATCTCCAACACATTGGCCAGCTGAGAGACAACAGAGGAGCAGGAGTAGGAATAAAGAAAGAAACAATAGTTAATCATGTCATCAGTCAACAACAACAGTCCATTCTTTTGTCCCATTCACTGAGCTCAGAGGTGAAGTGTTCAAAACTCACCTCTGATACATTTGTCTGCTCGTCAATGGAGACAAAGATTTTGTAGAGAAGAGTTTCAAAGTAATCGCCCTGGACACGGTTCATGACGAAACCTTCCAGTGGTGGTACTGAGGGAACAAAAACACACACAATCAGATTATTAAAAAATGGATGACAGTCGTTAGTCTTTCTTTTTGGCTATTGTAGAAATAGTTGTACTGTTTGTATTATTAATAGTCCAAGTGTCCCCACAAAAATGGAATTTAGTCCCTACAAGTATAGCTATACTGGGAGCCCACACACACCTGAGATGCAGCTGTCGTCAGATATGGGGACGTCCAGGTAGATGAAGCCCCTGTTGTAGAGGCCTGTAATAAAAGCACAGCAGGTATACGACAGCAGTGAGAACATAATTCTCTGTTGTAACACAGACAAAACAGAAACAACTTTATGGACTTTTCTGAGGTGAATAAAAAGTCTTAAAGCAGCTACTTGTATTCAAATCACCCCTTGGTATTTAATCAAATTCTCACTCATTCACAGACTCTCTGGTGTCAGAGGCTCACCACTGTCAAGACTTTTCTCTAATTAACATCCAAAGTGCACCAGCCCAACTTTACTGCCTCTGCTCCCACTCTTTAAATTCACAGCAGCGCTCCGATCCAGGACCTTTGACTGAGACATTGATATCTGTCTCTGCGTTCAAATGTCAGCTAAAAAGACCAGACCTAGAATTTTCATTAAGCTGATTATCAAACATTATCTAAGTTATAACCTACAGATGTATTAGCATAATGAGTGAAAGTAGCAGCGGTGTGGTTGCAGTTTTTTAAGTTTTAAGTTGTGTTCTCATAAAAGTCACGTAGACTCACTTAAGACGACATTGTACTCCATTGATCCAGCCAGCTGGGGACCAGAGTCTATCATCTTATCGATGGCTTTCTTCTCAGCTGGAGAACAGATCTGTAATAAGTCAAGAAAAAAAGAAAAAACCGTGACTCTGTTTTTATCAGATGTCCTTCATGAGTTAATATTCCACATTTATCAGTATCTGAGACCCAATGACAAACTTTGTGACTGTGTGTATTAAATAAAGTGTCAGAGCAGATCTCTCCTCACCCTGATGTCGTCTTCAGTGATGTAGCCTGTCTGAGCGACCCACCACGGCTCCACAGAGATTTCCACTGGTTTTGCTGGGAGCAGATCCCGTGCTGATTTCCTGCGGAAGAATTTCTGGGAAGGTAAGAAGACAAATTAAGTCAAGAAGTCAGTGGTGAACCGGTAACAATAATAGACCCCACTGGAACAAAGAAACAGGAACTGGAGGGAGACATTCCTTACTTTGGACGACCTGCATTGGTTCATCAGGTCAATGTACTGGTTTCTCCCGATGCCCAGCAGCCTCAGACCTGTGAAGGAAGGAGAAGCTCAGTGGAAACTCTCTGTTGCACCTTCACCTCACAGCAGAGACATTTAGCAGAAGCACAGCTGCAAAAAGTGTTTCCACCTAAAGCCCCAGACGCCTGACAAAAAAATACATCAACAAGTAAAGTTTGAAAATGTTCCAACTTTATATTGGAAAGTTGTTTCGAAAAAAAGGGAAGGAGTTTCTTAAGAAGTTGCAGTGACTCATCCAAATTCTACCAACAGCATTTCTGCACTTGCACACTGTCTGGACTCTACACACACACACACACACCGCTGATCCACTGTTGTAAACACACGGGGCTTTGGAATAATCAGAGTGTCTGTATACATTTGACCTGTAATTAAATTAGCATTTAAATCCTGCATCTCGGAAAACTCTGGGTCATAATAAAGATGAGAGCAGAGGTCTGCAAATTCATCCCAGGCTGAATATTCTGGGATGGCTGCCAATGCAGACAGACACCAACAGGGGACGTTTTCACTGCAGCCTCCTCACACAGCAGAATCCCACACATCCTATTCTGCTGTCTCACCCAGACACAGACACAACAAACATTCGCCCACGCGATAACTCTATCTCACACACATTTTTTTTTACTGTCTCTCCAACCGCCCACTTGTGCATAACACACATCCAAAGCTCCTCCAGGGAGGAGCAGAATAGAGTGGCTCCCATGAGGACGGCTCCTGCTGGCAGCCTTCTGTCCTGTTCTGCTGAGAGGAAGGCTCTCAAATACTGACACAAAGCCGGTGTCATCTGACACAAGTGTGTCAGATGATGCTGAAGCTGCACTTACTTCTAACTATGAGCCTTTGAAAAGACACATCTGTAGTGGAATCATCAGAAGGCATGGGGCTGATGTAGCGACCTGGCTCTTCATAAAAAGGTCTGCCAATATCACTGGGTTATTGCTCGGAGGAAAATTATGTTGGTGTGGAAATGTGAGGATGGACTGATGAAGAAAATGTGATTTTTTTTGTGATCTGTTATTCAAAGCAAGTAGGAAGCAAAAATGTAGTGCACTTTCTAAAACATACAAAAACTCAAAAAACGCTTAAGTCTGCACAGGCTAATGTACTGTATTGTATTTGTTAAAACAAAGTACCTGTTAATTCATGTTAATGAAGGCTTGTCCTTGTTATTTCACTTTTCAATTTTACTGTTCAACATTAAAGGCTTATTTTGATCTTGAAGCATTTTCTTTTTTTATTTGAGTTTCAGTAAGTGTGACACTCTTTTGGGGAACATACTTTGTGTTTATAAGTATGTGGAAAATGATGTAGAGAGAATGTCTGTCTGAGGGTGCACAGCTGCAGCAGAGTAATATCAACAATAAGAGGCAGAAAGGACAACAGGGACACTTACAGTCAGCAGCAGTGAAGTTGGGTAAGGAGTCGTAACTCTTCTCACTGTTCATAATGTCCTGGAGGAGTCAGAACAGAAAGGAGAGAAGAAGAGATGAATTCATTTTCTTTTCCTTCCTTCATCATCTCACAGCCAGGGGCTCAGATTATTAACAGGGTGAACAGACTCTCTGTGAATTTATCAGAGCATTCGGTGGCTACAGTTAAAGCCAAGTCAACTGGAATCTGAAATGGAGGCTCTCGTTGTGTCTCCAGTCATGTTAGTACTGAAGTCTGTTTACAAAAATAATAAAGAGAAGAAGAAGAATCAAATTCCAGGAGCCACATCCTGCAGAAACACGACCTAAAAGTGATGTAATGTTGATGTATTTCCTTTGCGAGTACTTCTCGCGGCGGTTGTACAGAGGCTTCAGTTGACATTGACTGACACCTAGTGACAGACTGATGCAAAGACAATTAACGTGCGACAATAATACAGAAAGATCACACAGCAAAACATTTCGTCATTTTCTTATTCATATTTTACCACTGGTTGTAATTAACAGCGCATATAAAAACACCTAATTAGTGACACGGCTGTCAAACAGGTTCATCTTGTATATTCTTCTTCTTGAATAAAGTGCTTCTAAATGTACAACAGAATAGATGTGTAACTTCCATCTGCTCACAAATACTTAAGTTTTACTTAGAGACTAACAAGTATTTTAAAGTGAAAAAACACACGTTGCTGCTGACGACTAATGTACATCAGTGTAAATATGTATTGATTATACAATGGTCCTACTTTGCGTATGGAATGTAGACCTACTCCAGATGAAATCTTATAGCGAGTCAGATGAGAACCGTTATGATGGATCATATTACCAAACCTGGAGTAACAAACAATCCAGTCTGTATGAAAGCCCACGGCTGTATACGCTTTCATCCTTCTCCTCAAACTCATTTCTTGGATTACTTGTTTTGTGTCAAACTGCCTCTGCCGCTGTTTAGGATTACAAAGCTGGGGACATTGTTCAGCTTAAATGAACAGAGACTGGCTGTTTCCAAACCAATTAGAAAATCTCTGCCGCAGCACTGACAGAATGTCTGCCTTGTTCCTTTGAGCGTTCTCTCTCTTTTGTTCTCAAAAGAGCAAATGAAAGTAGGAAATCACCAGTGTTATTGTCACAGACAATGACCCAGTGGAGGCTCTCACACTATGAGAGCACAAGGATGGATGAACACCAGGGTATGACCCTGCTAATGGAGATCATGATGAGCCAGAACAGAACAGAACAGAACAGACATCCTCACAGTTCTCTTCTCCAGAGCAGCACTCAGTCTCTTACCTCCATTATTCCTATGTAATACGAGAAGGGAGTGACTCTCAGCCCTTTGACCATGATGTCAGACAGGTGGTAGGGGTACAGCATCAGGTGGTCCCGGCTGTACTTTAGCAGCTCCTCATAATACCTGCGCTCGTCCTTTCTCACGTGGCGCACTGATTAGAAAACACAGGCAGCGGTCAAGACAAAGGACAGGAGGAGAGTCATCCAGTCGACACCGAATCAATCCCAGTTAAAATGGTTATCATTGATCTGATCTGACCAGTGGTTTCCAAACCTCTTCTGCAGCGCCCTCGTTCTACAGATAAGACTACGTCGACACATTCAGAGCTGTGCTTTAAATATCAGCTGAATTTTAGGTAGACCCTTAGTTATTCATCAAATAAAGGAAATAACATAACAATAAAAATCAAAGGAAATGTGTATCATTACAGATTGATGCAAAATAAGGGGGAAATGAAAGAATTGAACTGAATTAAACTTTGCTCAAATTAATTCATATCATTTTCAGTGGCGTTCCATTTTAGTGGTCCACATCTTGGACTCTAGTAGCTCTACTTTAAAAGTTGAATGATTTGTGCTAAATTATTCTCTGCTTATAAATCGGTAGTGCTTAGGAGTAAAGTATGTGCCAGGGAACTGCAATACAATTGAGTACTAGTGATAAAATGTGTGAGAACAGAACAAGTGAGTGTATGGTGGCTACAAAATGAACATCAGGCTGCTCATTTTTTTTCTTTTTATGTGAAACAAACAAAGTGAGCACAGTATAATTACATTTACTGTATGTGTTTATATCAGGGTTTATCACAGGACCGTTGTACATTATATGTTGTAAATGTTTGACCAAACAGGAATTATTTGCCCCACATGCCGTCACACGCAGCTTCCCACAGTAGTGCTGTGCAGTATGTGTGTGTTCATGACAGTTATACATGCGTACCTAGGTTATTGCGGAAGCGAAGTTGGTTGCGGATGCTGTACAGCAGCACATGCTTCTCATATTCACGCTGAGAGTTCCCCAAACTCTGCAGAGGAGACAAACAGTTACAACAATGATGTCACCTGCTGGAGTTACCTGCTGGGATGCAAATGGGTCAATAACAGTTTCCCTTTCCACCTACACTGCACTACACTGGGGTAATGTAATGTTACAGAATCTTCCCTGCAAAAACAGGAATTGGTACAATTAGTTAGTCTGGACTAATCTAATTAAATTAATGTAGGACATCAAATATTCTGATTATAAATCTTGAGCAGAAAAAAATCATTATACAGTAATATTAATTAGTTTACTGTAGAATACTGATGTTCTGTCCATTCACTGAGGATTTACTCCAGGATTGTTCCCCTGAGAAGAGTCCAACAAGTTTTTGGAGATCTGGGTTGAACATTTAGAAACAGAAAGTGAGGCAGGTAAGATGACAGACGGCTAGATAGGTGGAAAGATGACTTGTCAGGTAGGTATAAAGGTAGGTCAGGTAGATCAAACTGGCAGGTGAGATGGTAAGTCATTTTGTAGAAGGTTCTAGGTCAGGCGTGGGCAAACTTTCGCAGGCCACAGTGGGTCCTAAAATTTAACAGAGGGGTCAGGTCAGGAGCAGATAGATGGAGTTTGTGTGAACTAACATAAATGACATGTAAAAGTCATGCACAAAGGCTAAAATGCTTTCTGCATTTTTACGCCATCTATTGGGGAATGTGGGTGTTGCAGAAAAAAGGCAGACGAATAATGATAATATAAATAAATTATATAATTTGGAAAAGTTTGGCGGGCCAGATTAAGACCCTGAACAGGCCACATCCGGCCCCTGGGCCGTAGTTTGCCCATGCCTGTTCTAGGTAGTTTGGTGGCCAAGCAGTTAGTAGAGAGATAGTTTGTAAGTAGACTGTTGAGAAGCTGGGACACCTGGGCACTTTTACTGTTGGTAGGATGGGCAGTAGCTCGGTAGGTAGGCAGGCGAATGTAAGAATGTCAGGTAGAGTGCTAGGACAAAAGTAAGTAAAGTAGGAATGTTAGCAGATAATTGGGCAGCTGGGTAGGTTTCTAGAAATGTAGGCAGGTAGCTAGATAATTATGGAGATATGCATAAAGACTGGAAGGTAGATGTGTGTGTTGGAAGCTAAACAAGAAGGATGGTTGTCTGGAGGCAGAGGGATGTTTCTCTCTAACTCATTTATCTTGTTGAGGGAATTCCAGAACACACTAGCTCGTACATATAGCAACACATTTAGCATGAACAATGAAAACCATTGTCGATAAAACAATGTCATTGAGTTAGAAAACAGGACAGGGCTCAGTCTGCGGTTATATAAGCCCTCATATGACATAGTGTTACTGTAGTAATATAACTGGATTTTAACAGTGCAGTGCACAGTAAGTGGGACTTGACTGTCCGTGTGTCATGTGACGTGAGTGTGGATAAAGCGGAGGTTGGACACTAATGGTCACATATGGCTGTGTGTGAATGGAGACACCGCTGCAGAGGGAAAAAGACAGCGGTGACATTGACAGCGCTACATAAACACAAACACACAATGACACCGGCTCCAACCATACACTGCACAGTTAAATTCCCGACCCGAAGAGCAGTTAATGTCCAGTACCTGTTTGACATTAGCGGGAAGCTTGTTCCACGGATAATTCTGCCTGATGTGAAATTCCACGTCCGTGTTCATAGCTAGCTAGCTAGCTGCCTGCGAGCAGAAATCCTCGATAAGAACACAAACGGGCTCCAGGCCGAGTCCGCGCTAACTTCAACCAGCCTTCACACCCGACAAGCGAGCGAAGCCGGTCCACACAGCGGAATAAAGAGGCGTTTATCTCCGCTGGCTATTTACCTTCACAATAAACGACCACTTCCTTGTTGTATTTTCGAACGCGCCGTTCGTCACGCTCGTGGCCGCTGTCGTCACTTCCTGCCAAGGAGTTGACAGTGGATGTGAATGGAAGTCGTGGCAGGTGGTATATCAAGATAGAAAAAATAACATATAACATAACAATGTATTACATACATTATTATTATTATTATTATTACTATTATGTTAGTAGTATAAATAGATGTAGTGGTTAAGTAGAAACATAGGAATAGTAATAGTACAGAAAAATAATAGAAAACAGAAAATAAATATATCAGGTGTGACCATGAGATACTGTACCATCATCTTCACTCCACATTTACCTTAAACTTTAATTTTATATATAATAAACCAAAATATGTTCTCATAGTTCTCACTTTAACAAAACAAAAAGCTACATATGGGAAATAGCCTGGGGACGCAGTGATTAGACCTAAAGGCTTTGGATGGACCCAGGACCCAGTGATGGTTCTCCCTCCAGGGGCTATTATAAATAAGCACTTCCTTCACTGGACCCTGGTGAAGCTGTTAAGCCGGCAACTGGGTTCCAAACAGTTCTGTGTCACATGAGAAGACGAACTGAAGTCACTGTGGCCCAGGATACTATTCTTAGGTGCAGGAATGTACACAACGGTTTCACGATGAGTCCCACAGTGCCTAACTAAAGAGCCATGTCGTTTTTGTGTGTCACTGCCTGACAACACACCACACCTTCTCTCTGGACTATGTTTGGGTTCTCCTCTGATTAAAACGAACATTTTTCCATACCAGAGGGGTCAAATATTTTGGATATTGTGAACCATCCGAGGGGAAAAGGTAGGATTTCAATGTTACAGATGTTGCAGATGAGGTTCCTCAGAGCTTATAAGTATTCTGAAATATTAGATACAGGACTATCGTTATTAATTTTCTCCATGGATATTTGACAGGTAGAGAGAATTTAAAATTGTATCTGTAAACAATAATGTCTGTAAGACCTTAATCTGCATAATCTTCAAAGGGCTCTGTGATTATATCACCGTAAAAAGCTTTGTTTGGCTTCTGGACACTCTCTAGAATATATAGACAAGTACCTACCAGAACAGTGTTCTACAATGATCTAAAAATGGTTTCAAAATACATCAGATGTCTCGTAACTATGCAGTTTGTCACAGGTTGTAGTTTTACAACAGACCCTGAGAGTAAACTGAGTGTGGACAAATGTCACTCGTTGGCATTTCAGTGTATACAATAATGATTAGCGGTCTGAAAATATCAGACAGGCTTGACCCACAAGTGAGAGCAAATCAGTGTCTGTCTTGGGAGTGATTAATAGGCTGAGTGTTGCTAACAGCCCGAGGAAATGACCCAGTGTCACAAACCTATTATAATATAACACAGAAAATAGGTTGTTTGTTTGACACAGATCGGCATCAGGAGTGCAGGGGTGAGTACTTTCATTTGAGTACTTGTCGATATTCAACAACCATCACAGTAATTCCCTAGAGTAATTCAAATTGTATTTGAGGAAATTCATGAAAGTTACTCACATGGTTAGAAATTGAAAGTCGGATTTACATCTAATTTCCCCACAGTCACAGTCACAGTACTCACCTTAGTGTTTCTGATTGATCTCATTTATACAGAATGGCCCCTGGTGAGGTTTTCTCCTTTAAAGACTCCGAACTTCACTGTAACTTGCTCGCTCAGCTGAACATTCTCCGTCAGGAGCGGATCCTGACAGACGTCCTCCTCTGTGCGGAGCATCAGGAGATCCCCTGCCACAGGAACGTGCTGGTGTCTAGCAGCCCGTACTTTCGTGCCATGTTCTGCAGCAACTTCCTGGAGAGCACTCAGACCCGTGTGAACCTGAAGGGAATCTCTTCAACGGTCATGAGAGGCATTGTGGATTATGTCTACACAGGCCGCATCAGCATCACAATGGAGATTGTGCTCCCGCTGATGCAGGCAGCATCCATGCTTCACTACGGGGTGCTGTTCGAAGCCTGCTCCTTGTTTCTGCAGGAGCAGTTGAGTCCAGAAAACTGTCTGAGCATGATCAGGCTCTCTGAGATCCTGCACTGTGACAGTTTGAGGGACAAAGCAAAGGAGATGGCCGTCAGGTGTTTCTCTGACGTCGCTGCCTCGGAGGACTTCTGTGAGCTGTCTCTCCCTGAGCTCATGTGTTACCTAGAAGATGATCGTCTATGTGCTGAGGAGGAGCAAGTGTTTGAGACCCTCCTGGCCTGGATCCACCATGACCCATTCTCGAGAAGTGGGGCCATCCATGACCTCTTCAAGAAAGTCCGTCTGCGCTACATTCACCCAACCTACCTCTTCCAGTTCATCGCCAATGACCCCTTGGTCCAGTCGTCCACACTTTGCACTGAGATCATCGAGTCAGTCCGTCGCCTCATGCTGACAGTCAGCACCAAGTGCAGTCGGGAACTCAAGCCACTTTGGACCACACCGCGCAGGTACACCTGCAGGGAAACACTGGTGGTGGTCGGCGGACGGAAGAACAACGAACAAACGTCCAGAGAAGCGTTGCTCTACGACGAAAGGACTCACCGCTGGCAGTGGTTGGCCAAGCTGCCTCTGAGACTCTACAGAGCTGCGTACGTCTGCATCCACAGCATCCTCTACGTCCTGGGAGGCCTCAACCTCTGCATGGCATCAGGCGACAGCTCAGTCAGCGCCACAGATAACACTATTTATCTAAAAAACAACCAGTGGAGAACTGCCGACAC
>NC_024324.1:11148700-11157287 GCF_000523025.1 Cynoglossus semilaevis | reverse complement strand
CATGGCATCGGGCGACAGCTGAGTCAGCGCCACAGTTTACCCTCTTTCTCCAAAAACCAACCAGTGGAGAACTGCCGAGCCCATGTCTGAGCCCCGATACGCCCACCAGAGTGTCTCCTATCTGCACTTTATCTTTGTGTTGGGGGGCATTGGGGCAGACAAGAAAATCTCTCAGTCTGTGGAGAGGTACAACAGCATGTTTAATCAGTGGGAGGTCATGGCACCAATGCCCACAGCTGTGCTGCACCCAGCTGTGGCTGCCAGTGATCAGAGGATCTACGTTTTTGGAGGCGAGGACGCCATGCAGAACCCAGTCCGACTGATCCAGGTACCTGCTGTGTTGGAAGTTACACAGCCATATGATGAGTCATGTTCCTGACAGTCCCTTCCGTGGTGTTTGTTGCTTGTCAACAGGTCTATCATATTGCTCGCAATTTGTGGTCGAGGTTAGAGACGAGGACAGTGAAGAATGTCTGTGCCCCTGCTGCTGTCATTGAGGACAAGATCTTCATCATAGGAGGTAAGTTTGGATTTTCCCCTGTAGAAAAAAAGACCATCACATATGTTATTTAATCATCTTTATTGAGACAGAGCTTGTGATAATTCTCAGGCTATACCCGACGAATGATAGCCTACGACACCAAGGGCAACAAATTTGTCAAATGTGAGAATCTGAAGGAGCGTCGGATGCATCACAGCGCCACCGTGATCAACAACAAGCTCTACATCACGGGAGGACGTATCCTCAACGGCCATGATGTCATCGAGGACTCGGACTGCTTCGAGTGCTACGACCCAAAGACGGACGTTTGGACCTCGAAGGGTTCCTTACCCTACAAACTGTTTGACCATGGCTCTCTGCCTCTGGTCTGTGTTTCCAACAGACCAAACCCACCATGACTGTTCCTCAACTCTCTGCTGCCCAGATTTCTCACCCTCCATCTGAACAATAGGAAATCTCCAAGTAAACGGTCAAAAAACAGTCTCTGCTAATCAGAATAATCTGTGCTGACATGCAGAGATGACATTTGTGTTGGAAAACAGCCCTAGAGGTCCCAACCTGCAACAACAGCTCAGACAACTATGTTCAGTAAAACCAGCAGTTCATTCCATTGGCTGCACGGTGCTGCACTGATGTTTACCAAAGAGGTTAATGTTTTCATTTAGTCACAAAATGCATTTAAACTTAAATACCTTAGATCTACTGCAGTTGCACTTTGTAGAAAATACATTCCTCCCTGACCTTTGTGCCTCTAACAGAGGCTGAGATAATGAACTGACAGGACATGGTCAGCTCCTGTGGCAAACACGTTAGTCTGTCATGGAAAATCAAATGTTAGTAAGAAGAACATGGACATTTATTGTAACATCTTTTTTTAGTTTTAACTAATGACTCCAGAAGCCAATCCTCCTCCTACTGTATTGGTATCAGCACATTCTTTACGGTTGCATCATGGACATGAGAAAAAAAAAATCTCTTCAGGCTTTAAGTTACAGAATGTTGATGTAAGGTCATGTGACAGTGGTGCCTCTGAGTAGAAGCAAATGGGAAATGAGCCCACACCGAGAATGAGTGGCCTGAAAAAAGATCACGTTCACTGGCATGAAATGAACCCCATGGCAGCTTCAGTTTTCAAATCTATATCTTCAGGGTTTTTTTCTCAGGACGCATGATGCCAAAAGATGAGTGACAGAGTGTATGACAACAGTAATAATGTGGACATGCAGGATATGGGGAACCATTTTACAGATCTGAAGTTCTTTTTTTAAGGGGGTCTTTATGCATTGGGAGTTGTGCTAAAGCAGCCCTTGACTTGTCTGCAAACATAAAGAGCACTGTGTGTGTTGGCACTCTGTATCAACCCTGTTGCCTGGCTGTAGTTATTTTCAGTATCAGTTACCAACTGATCAGGGGAAACGTTCTTGTTGCTGGCCAAATATGTGAGTACTTATTCACACAATCAAATACAGAGACAGTTATTTGGAGAGTCATCATCCTGATGTTGACCTCTGTGGAAATAGCTTGTTATTTATTACATTTCTTTAGTGCAAGAGTTTGTGTTAGTGTAAGTATTTGTTATAGATGTAAACACGCCGATTTCTTTAAAATGTATAAGCGATGTACTTCAATACTGCAGTGTACGTGTTGTAACACACGAGGCCGCCATCGTTACAAAACTAGACGAAGACAGCAGGACGTCCTGCTCTCGGTGCCCCTTGCGAATTTACTGTGTACTGTTACAAAGTCCAATTTAAGAATCATCCAAATTTTATTAGAATTTCTTTGATAAAAAGTGACAAGTCACAGTAGAGCATGCACACATTCCATAGAGATTTCTTTTTTAAAATAAAACTGATCAAATGTACTAATTTACTGGCGCATGACGTCAACGGACAGGCTCGTTATCGACGGTGTTTTTATAAGTAACCGTCACGGACGTCTATAGTGCGGTAGTGTTTTACGGTAGTGACAGTTACAATCACGTCAGTGTAGTGTCTGTTCAAATATCTGTGAATCGACCTGCAGCCAGTTGGCACTGTGGGACCTGGAGGTAACAACTGACTTGTTATTATTATAAGTAATTACGACAAACAGAACATAAATAACTTGGTCTGATAAAAGTGCTATTTGCGGTTTAGCATCATATTAACACTGAGACATTTACAAACTATACGTCAGGAATAAAATTATACGGTTATGCAGACAAATATAATGATGCAAATAATAAACGATTTGAAATAAAGTTCTATGAAAGACCACCCCTTTGGGAGACTTGGGTTGACATGATTAAATTATACTACATAATTAAGTTTTTATATTAAATTTGAATTTTGGACAGTTAACATATGCAGCATATACACACATTCATAACCCACCTCTCTGTGTTTCTGTACATGTAGCCCAACGTGTTCTCCTTCCATTTTATCACATATATGTACAGCAGGTCTGCATCTACAAAAGGCATCCAAAGAAAAATATACATTTTGGCACCAGGCACAGAAATGAATCTACAGTTTTTATAAATAGTCCAAATCCAAAAAAATAAACTAACTGTTCTCACCCTGCAACATGTTACGTTATAATGACGATACATTGCGTGGAGCGAGAAGTGAAAGATGTAACATTTGGCATAATTGTTGCTGGAAGATTGAGGGAAAGTAGAAGGAGGAGAGCGACTGAGTTCTACCCCAGCAGACCTGACAGGAGGATCTACAGTGCATTTCTGTCAACAACAGACAATCGGTTGTTCTTCCTGAGTGCAAGAAGTAAACAGGACCTAGAAAACTGACCGATATCTAAAATTCAGGTTGGACGTCGGTTCTATTTACAATTTCTGTGCCACTTCCGACTCTGGGCATCGTTTGATTTTGTTCTTTTGACAAATGTACATTCTGTTAAACTGGTCTTCCTTACCAGCCCAAAAACACCCACAACATCACCAGCGTGACCTGAATTTTCACTGCCTCCGACACAAACATGGCTCTTCTTTATCATTTAGTGGCTACAGCTGAATCCTGACATGTCAAGACTGAGAACAGCTCGCCAACATTTCCTGAGACAGGATAAGGTAAAAACCTTTTTCTACCTTTGGGGAGGGACAGACCAGCTTTGAGGAATTCATTTTTATGGAAAATCAATATTTACAAAAACTACATGAACCAGTCTCTGTGGGGAACCTTATCTTGCAGAAACTCTACACCTCATTGATCGTGCGCTCTGTTGGCTGGAAGTTACGAGATCTGGTCGATGACACGTAGAAAGACTGGGTCATGCGATTGCGATTGAGGCGGGCTCTCTTGCTGGCCACACACAGGCTGCGCTTGCTGGAGGAGATGATCTCGGTGATGAACTTTTTGCAGTCAATACACACGTCCATGGTGACCCAGTCCTCCGTCAGCTCCTTGGGCAGCTCTAGTTCATCCTGTGATTGGCCGTCTTTGCTGCTGCTGCTGCTCTGTCTGGACATTCTGGGGAAAGAAAAAAAGATACAGAAAAACCAGATTAGAGCAGGATATTTGAAGTATGTTTTAGCAAAGTATTATAGTATTATACTTGTGGCCACTCCTCCGTAGACTGTTCCGAGTGTGTCCAGACTCAAAAGAGTGTTTTCCAGGCTCTGCTGGTGCAGACGCTGCCTCTTTAGTCAGAGCACTGGGGCCCAGAGAGTAAACTGGTAAAGTTGAATACGGCTTAGAGGGGAGACGCATCTGTGGTAGGAAAACACAATATGGTAAACGCTGCAATCTAGTATTTGTTTTTCTATCTCAGCAACTCAGACTAAAATTAGTCTTATATTTTTATTTTTGTTGTTATTTATTTATTTATTTATTTATTAATTTACAAAGATTTACCTTTTTAGAACACTGGGAACACACAGGTCTGGGGAAAATAAAAAGTTAACCAACAGGTTACACATCACTGAACAGCTGCCCATCTTCAACTGAGTGGTTCTGGAAAAACAATAATAAATCACCTCTTGCAGAATTGGCAGGTGTACGACCAGGTGAACAGGGAGAATTTCTTGGTCCGGCATGAAAAACAAAGCTGAAGGAAAAACAAAACAGAAGTGAAAAAAACAGAACATTAACAACAGCTCATCAGAAAAAGAGATGTTATAAAAGGATGGACATTTATGGACAAAACAGTATTTTATCATTCAACAATGTCTGATTACTTTTCTCATCTGATGACAGACCCTTAATCTAAATTGATTATTAATTTTCTCTGGTTTAAGTCATGCTCATGTCTGTAATTACTGCAAAATTACAGACAGTCCAAAGCCGAACATTATAGAAACACATGACAGTGAGAGGACAGGGGAAAGTTACTCCAGTTTACATGCATATTATTTCTTTGTATACATCAGCGTGGTAATCATATCACAGCCGTTTCTGTCAAAACTCTTTTTATTAAAATCACATTTCACCTACCTTTCCTTTCTTGAGAGCGTTGTACACTTCTTTGTACTGCTGGAACTTCTCCAGCTCAGCTTTGACCAGGACTTGTCTGATGTGCATCACCTCCTCCACCGTCAGAGCCAGACACTCCACTGGGTAGCAGAAATCCTCCTAAAAAAACAAAAAAGATTTACTTTATCAGCAAAATTCCTTTCCATTCATTGTTCATCTAAAACAGTGTGGAAGTTGATGAACTGCTGTAACACCATGTGAGTGCAGAGAAACCCAGTGAAAAGATGAATCTCAGGAAACACAGACGGCCTCAAACTAAACCTCCAAACACGTGCAGAGAGACGGTGATGATGGAAACAATCGTGGATGTAAAAGACTGAAACACCTCCAATGATATGATGACAATGACCCACATTCCATCAGTGAAACACACCCCTCATGTCAGTGGTCCACTGTTTGACTCCAGACAACAGGTCCAAATTATGTCCAAATAGAAACAATATCATTTTTTTTTTTAAAGATGAACTCAAATCAATGGACCACGGCACTGAGTTCAGATCTGTGACATACTGTAGATGTTCTATCTTTGCACTCAAAGTCCAATTTTGCAGAATTAAATAGTTTGTTTGGGATAACCATGTTCTTGAAAATCATTTACACCAAGTTAAAACGTTAGCAATTGCATTTTATTTTTCAACTCTTTCCAACTATGCCACAGATCTGTCCACACAAAGGTCAGACTTAATCCAAGACAAGTCTGCTCCAATATCCATACGCTCCATTTGACATGACTTCCCAGCAGAGAGTTATGAGATTTCTGATGATAACGGCTGATCATGTGCAGCAGCAGTCACGTACCGTGCCCCGTGCACCACTGGCACTGGCAGCTCCCACCTGACCAGTATGAAGAGGAACAGAACATTCACACACAAGAAATTATTTTATAGTTTTACAAACGTATTACATACAGCAGGTTTATAAAAATGATTTTAAAAACAGTCTAGTAAAATACAACACACATGGTCCCAGTGAGACCTTGGTATCTTAAGAAAAAGAAAGAAGCTCATAATAGAAAGTGCTATGCAACATTTTCAGTGCACAGAAGTGTGCTTTAAATCACAAGGGTCACTCATACGGAGTGACCAGTGTATGTCACATTGCAATTCAAATTCCTAGAATTTTCCAAGTTAAAAGTGTGGTCTTAAATTCTCTCCTGATAGCTTAGCTTTGTAACCCAAGGCTGGGCTAACAAACAGAACAACCTGGTCTATGTTGGACCAGAATATCTAGTTTTTCTCCACTTAGCTGTGGAGCTCCCTAAAACGACAACCCAACGTGTTGAAAACATCCAAAACCTAAATGTCAACATTGTGTGACAGCACAACATTGACCACAATATAGTTTGTGTAATGTGAAGGAATCCTAACCCATTTCCTTCTGTTCCTTTTTTTTTTTTTAACTGTGGTCCAAGTCCCATGAATGAAGGGTCATCTAACAGTTCCCCTCTCAGAAGGACCACAGTTCACTAATGTGTCATCCTTCATCTCATCTTTGTGTATTTCTTCTTTTTCCTGAATGTCACATGTCTGCACCAAACTCCCTTTTTAACTTAATTTTACACATTATTCATGCATTCCTTAAAATCTACAATCAGTGTTTCTTATATAACACACAACAATGCTCTGCGAGGAACTAAACTTGTTGATGGACAGATGATCTTTGCCAAGGTTACCCTGGCACCGATGCATCAGCTGCAGCATCTACACAGAATAGAAACTGACCTCAAGCTAGTATGTGGGTCGAGACGTTCAGAGCAGTGTAAACACGTTTGTGAGAAGAAAAACATCGACAACAAAGATTTCTCTGTTTGACATGAGCCAAAAGAACTCGATACCTCCTAAAATGTATATAACAAATACAGCAACAAAATGAAGATCAGTGGCCTATGGGAAAATATTATTTAGGTAAACAATTGTTAGCACAATTTGGTGAAATATTAACCAAATATACTTAATTGATAATACTTAATAAATAGGAAAAAACAATAATACAGCCTTATTATAGTAATATAGTTAAATGCAGATTTACAGGTCACTGATGGTAAGGAGGTTATAACGAGTGTTGTGTGAAGAATGAAATCATGTAATTCCCATGAGAATCAGCTTTTCCTCCACCTCTCCACCTTCAGCTGCCTGACTCTAAGTATTGACTCTCAACCGCTCAACCATCAGTGGGGAGAATGAAGTCATTCCATCTGACTGCTGCAGCCTGTCCTGAGGTTTCAATTACACGCATCAGCCTCACTGGAATCATACGACCAAAACACAGAGGTGCTCAGAGAAGAGCTGACCTCACGCCAAAAAAGTCACAGGACAGGAAGAGACATTCATTCACATATTTAACATCCTGTGTTGTGGTGCATTCCTCCTAATAACATGTTGTGTCCCTGATTATGCATCATCTTTAAGTGCCATTAGAGTAGTTTATGGACGGGTCGTACCAAAGACTTGGAGGTCTGTTTGGATGGAGGTAGGAACGGGTGGACAGTGGTGGGAGCCTCCTTCTCTATGGAGTGTCGCCTGTGAGGAGACTGACGTTTGTCCGGCTGTGGTGTAGCAGAGATGGGCAGGAACTTTGGAGGGGCTGTGGAAAAATACACAAAAATACTTCCATGTTATTTTGCATTTAATACCAACCTGTTTAAAAATAGAAAAGTTTAAATATTTGTAATTGTATACTACAAATATCAATCTCTGCGACCCCCTGTGGACCCCATGTTGAAGACAGGTTCAACCTCATACCTTTCCTGCTTGGAGCAGACTCTGGAGACGTGTCCTCCATCAGAGACGTGGACATACTGGAGCTGCTCTGTGTGGGCTCCTCCTGTCAAAAGATCAGTGCTTTAGATGTTTTTCAAAAGGCAGCTTTTCTAATAGGTTTCATTAAAATGTTT
The DNA here is from genome assembly GCF_000523025.1 of Cynoglossus semilaevis. Lineage (NCBI taxonomy): Eukaryota > Metazoa > Chordata > Actinopteri > Pleuronectiformes > Cynoglossidae > Cynoglossus > Cynoglossus semilaevis. The sequence goes on along the minus strand of NC_024324.1, from coordinate 11,149,423 downwards.
AGTAATAAGATGTGTCAGTAAGAGGACAGCAGTGTGATGAGCACAGCAAACTTCTTACATCAGAATCAGAGCTGTCCAGCTCAGCCAGCGCCGGCGCCTTCAGCAGCCTCTTCCTCTGACTGAGCGGTTGAACTCCACTTTGACCTGACCCTGTGGTGCCGTTGGCCAAAGACTGCGTGCTGACTGCCAACTTCCTGGGGGCATCAGGAGTGTCTGTGGGCCAAAGACAGGGCAGTCAGTCAGAGAAGGAGCCGGTGATGATTAGAAACTTTTTAAAAAAGCTTAAGTTGGGTTTCTAGGCCCCTGTGAATATGATGTATATATTGATGTTTATATATATAATATTGATGCAGAAATACAAATATTAAGAGAAAAAAATGCAGTTATATATTCTTTGCTCTATAAAGCTCTATAACATCTATTGACATTAGAATTTTATTTCTCAGAGCGGCTCTTGAATTGTCATTTCTGAACAGCCGGTCTCCTCGGTCACTGCTAACTGTATACAAAGCCACGTGGATCAACTTATGCTGAGGTCAGATTGGACTATAACTCAGACTCAAATATGATTGTAAATAAAGCAGAACAGGCGCCGAGGACTATTTCCATTTGTTGCTGAAGGCTGTTGTCAAAACACATTAAACCAAGGTTGGCCTTATTGTTGGCCGTACTTTACCTGAACTTCTGTACAGGTCTTGTGGAGTGCTGATGCTTTTTCCCGCG
>NC_024324.1:11130916-11148678 GCF_000523025.1 Cynoglossus semilaevis | reverse complement strand
AGGATCACACGTAGAAATATATGAATCTATTAAACTTTTAATCTGACAGAGCAGACACATGCCGATAAAGGTATCCTTAGTTAGTGCAAAGCTGCAAACCATACTGGGACAGTGAGGTGAAGGAAGATGCTACAGAATAAAAAAATGTGAACCAAAGTAGAAAAAACTATGATCAGGAAGGGGATTTGGGAGAGGGAAAGGTCAGACTGACTCATCACCAGGATCACAGACAGTCACTGAGCAGCTGTGACACGCAGGGCTGGTAGAACACTATCAGAATTTATTACACTCATAAAAATATACAGGAGAAAATTTGAGTATGTCCGACTGTGATGAGTTGTACAATCTTGTTGTATAATTTACAGTGACAGCCAGTTAGCAACTGTAGTGTGCCATGCACATAAGTTCAAAAGCACAAGCATAAAAGTGATAAGAACAGCGAGCATGGAGCGTGGAGTGTATAATCCTTAAAGTAGCCTGGAATGAAAACATATAGAGCTAATACAGGAACCAAACATCTTTACCTGACGAGTCAAAACTGTGTGACATGGTAAGAGGTCGCATGACTTGACAGTTAAGCCACAGTAAGAAAAAGGTGCAGAAGCCAAAATTAGTCAAGCTAAGGTTAGTTGAAATGCATTATTAGATCAAAAAAAGGTTTCTCAGAAATAGCTAGATATATGGGTTAGAATAATAATAATAAATAAATGGGACACTTTAAAATCCCTGTTGTGTAGAGTCCACTGTATTATTACATAACAACTACATGTTCACTTCTTTAGCCCACAACAAAAGGCATGTTGTGAGTCCTATAACAGTCCTGTCTGGAACTGACTAATGAAATGTTCACTTTCTTTTAATCTGATTAAAGTGTTGAATGGTTTGAACTTTCACCTTCATTACTACATTCTGCAGCCTCTTTAGCAATGATGCCTTTTATCAGGACATCTACATATTGTATATCACATTACATAAGAGTATTATTACAACAGGAAGTCGCTGAAAGTAAAAGCAGCAAATCATCAGTCCTAGACAACAATGTCAGGGAGAATGATGAAACCTTCAGCGGCGTATAACAGCAAATAACCAAAGCTAACAGCTGCCGCCATGGTCATCCCCGTTCAAATACTGTGACATTTGTGATTAAGTGAAGGGATCAACGAAGGAAAGGAGCTGTTGTGGAAATTATGATGGATGCATTTAAAATGGTTAGGTCATAAATATTCACCTCATCATATTAAGGTAAAATGTCAAGAAGAACTTAACGTAGAAACAAATTCATCTAGGTAAACCTAACCATTTAGTCAAAGAACAATAAGACATTTGCACAAAATATAGAATTGTTAGCCAGAAAAGAAATCAATCATACTAACAATAACTTACTAAGTTACTAAATATCAGTCCTACAATTGCACAAGTATTAACTGAAATTAACTGGAAAAAAAAAAGAAAAAAAAAAACCTCATTTAGCAAACAATTCCAAGAATTCAAGAAATGTTACAAAATAATGTATGATGATTTAAAAATGCTAGAAAAATGATGAAAAACAACTGATTTATTCCCCAATGACTACTGATGCATGTTTTTATAGGAAGCAAATTTCCTGTAGAGTCAGGTTTATAGGTTGGTAGAGTGTCAAAAGGATGAAGCTGGGAAAATGCTAGAACATAAAAAAGTAAGTCTGTGTTTGTCTGTGTGTGTGCGCATGTGTCTCACCCAGACGAGTTCTGCGGACCATGTCTGGTGAGACCGGCCTGAGCTTCCTCTCGGCTTTGATGTCTTCGAGAAGTCGCTCGTGGAGGCTCTGGGGTCGAGGAGGGTGGGGTTTCAGTTTACGTGCTGAAACCTAAGAAAGACAAAAAACAGGTTGGACAGACGACATTATCACAATAACAACCTTCTGCCTGTTGTTAGGCACCAACAGTGTAGGTCCGACAAAGGTTTCACTGACTTTTAGAACGTTTTCCTTGCTAATTGTTAGCTATTTATCATTAAAGTGATCCTAACTTTTTCTATCTTTAGCAAAAAATATTTTGTGGTTGTAAATTTAATGAACATCAAATCTTTGCTAATCCCCTGGTGCAGACTGATCTAATGACTCATGGGTATAAAAACTAATTAGATTACATATTACAAATAGAAAATCTTGTGATCTTGTGCACACAGTGCATTACTCACAGGATTGAGAGGGGGTCGTGACCGGATGAACTCCAGGATGACTTCATGTGCGCTCTTCTTTAACCTTGGAGGGAGGTCTCCATTTACCTGGAAGGTCATGTGATACAGATTTAAAACATGCAGTACAGATTATTACCAGCTGTCTGAAATGACCATTCCTGACAATCCTTTGATACAACCACAAAAAAAAAAAAAAAAAGGTTTTTCCCAAAACCTAAAAGTGAATTAAGGTGAAGAGAATCCACACCATGACTTTTCTTAGCTTGTAACGTTTAGAGCGGATGTCGTCCATCAGCATTTCATAAGGTGTGAGCTGGAACTCGATGGGTAAAGGGTTGTACTGGCGTTCCTGAACCTTCTTCAGCTTCACGCCGTGTCGTAGATCGCGCATCACCTGCACCCAGAACCTTGCCTGTTGACATTTTTAAAAATAATCATATACATATAAACAAAACAGTTAAACAGTGAAACATTTATAGTGCTGAGATATTCAAGTCAATGTTCTTCATACCCAGTCTGCATTTTGCAGCTCATTGAGGTCTTTACCAGGTTCCTCCTGAGCATCACCTTCCATTCTACGGAGGTTCTGGAGAAAACAGAATAAGAAAAATCAGAAAACCTAATGAAATATTTTGTTTGCTCAAGTTGAAGCAGTTCCTCCATAAAACTATTATATTTGGTTACAACCTCCAGTGCTACAACTTCCAATCACTCAAACCATGCTGGCCTTAAACTTGTTGTAGTCATGCTGCTGGCTACAACTAATGTGAAGTCAATGGGAGCTGGCCAAACGATCAGAGCTGTTTAATTAATCAATGCTTGTTGTTTAGCTGAAGTGCATCGATGTCTATTCCATCCAGAGGTGACAGTTTACCACAGGGAAGAAATAAGTCAGCGGCCGACAGTTCACTGGTGATGATGTGGCTGTTACCGGCTGCTCTTCACGTCTCCTACAAAAGGTGGCTTGTCCCTATTTTTTTTATACTGGACATGTAACAATAGCTGGTGAATGTGCTGTGTGTAAACACTTTTATTTTTGGTTAATTTTTTAACAACATGTACTGAGGGAATGATAAACAGAGCCACAACTCTGAAAAAACTATTTATGAGAGTGGATGATGGTGAAGTTGTTATGTAACACGTTTCCTTTCTGAGTTTACTTCAGTTCAGGGCATTTAATTGTCCTAAACTGAACTTAGTAGAAGAGCAGCAAAGCAAAAGTTGGCATTTTTTGCAGCTTTTGACCATTTCGAAGGTAACATAAGTTATTTGGTATCTATTTCCTGGACATGCTAAGGAAAATTAGCTTTTGTTAATTTTGAGTCTAACTTTAAAGTTAAAGCTAATTGCCGTCGCAGGAACAGGCTGTTAATAAATAAATAATAAATAAAAACTTGTTAGTGTGAAATGTAAATTCAAAATGAACTTTTAGTATGCATGTGTTCATGCAAATAATGTCCAACAACAAACAACTAATTCTTCAGTGGGTCTTAGTGCAACCAGGAGGTTCAGAGGGGCCCTGACAACTTGGCATTCCCCTTCTGTAAGCTCCTTAAATTGCTTTGTTACACTTGACGGAGAATCAGTGTGTTACATAAGAATTTCACATGGGCCCTGAAGTCTACAGAGGTTAGAGACACTGTCCACCAAGTTTGACTGAAGGGAAATTACACTACTTTTAGTGGAATTTAAGACTCTACCAAACATCTCGTCAACAAATGTACCTCTTTAGTTACACCAAACATGATGAGGAAAATCAGGATCATAGTTTTTTTTTTACATTTTCATGTTTAGGAATGTTGATGGTGAGTCACTGAAATAAGCTAGAATCAGAATTAAAATGATTTCCAGTCATTTCCATGACTTATGAGACACATTAACAGTAGTTTGTATTATTTATAATCAGGCAACTAGACTGACGCCCTCGATCACAGTGCCTGCTGCCAGGATTCTCAAATGTCCTGACCAGAGGTCAGAGACAAACACTCAACAGTTATTAGTCCGTTCCCATCATTACGGCTGTGTAGGCTCTTTTATGTTGTTGTTTATGTAGTTGTTGCCTAAATAACTGGCACTGTTCTACTTTTAAACACAACAAAGATACGTCTGCAGATAGGTTATAAATAGACTTACAACATACATAACAGTGGTTACATTACACTTCAAAGGAACAATCTTTTTAACTGTCTAATAAATTAACAACGACAGTGTCAAAGGGTTCCGACTCTATGAGTGTGGTGTCAAAGGTATGTGTGTAGGTCATGATACCTGACGCAAACATAGGGTTGACTCACAGATATTTACTGGTTATAGCAACCGGTGATGGCATCGAAGTGGAATTTAATTTTCTGAGTGTTTCTCTCACAATCACGAACCTGCAGGTGGCAGGAGCTGGACCGGCTTACCTCTTTGGCACTCTTGATCTTTTCCAGGAATGTGCATAGTTCTCTGGACTCGGCGTAGAGAGCTCGGCACACGGCCTGGTAATGACTGGGAGCGTCCGAAGGGCTGGGCAGATGGGAAGAACACAGCTGTGGAGGGGGAGAAATGTTTTGTTATCCCAAAGAATGTTAGAAAACAATATGAATGTGTATGTAATCCTGTCAGTAAAATAATGCTAATGCTCCCAATGATTCAAAACACTATGGTATATTCAATACTGTACAGTACACCATGGCAATAATTACCTGCTTATGCCAAACCACCATTATCTGCCAATATAATTATATGACAGCTGAGTATTTATAAATGAAATGTGTCCCAACCATGGCTGCAGTGGTTTGAATAGCTCCATTGATTACTTTAATTATTAAATAGGTGTGTTTAAGGACAAAAACCAGACCTGCAACCTGTGTTGACTGCACAGCCTTTTTAGACTGCTATAATAAAAGAACAAGGATGACCTTTGAAATCCTGCACCATTGTCTTTTAGTCAGGCTCTTGTTGAACAACTGCACAGTGCCCACTGCCTCAAGGTGACAGGTCAACTACAACAATGCACCTGACCACACCCACCAACGGTCAAATTTATGTGAGGATTTATGTCATGATGCTGAAAATGGAGCTAAGAAAAGGTTTAACATTTCCAGCTGAGGGGATTTTATTTTCCTAAACATAATGCACATCCATTCAATAGAGGATATATGACTCAGACCATAGAGATCCTCCTATGGAGTCAAAAGATGAATGTATGAGGTAGTTGTACTCATAAAAGCCTCTGGGTTTCATCAGGTTTGTCTTATAGTTTTTTTAATGAACTGAACTGACTCAGATTATCTTCCTAAAAATATTTACTGACAATTACTGCAAACCAGATCGTCCAGTAGCAGCAACATTTCACTTTGTAACTTTGTTCATCCTCCACAGAAAGATAACCCATGTGGCATGACCAAATGTATTAATAGTTCTTTAAAAAAAAAAAAAAAAAAACAAGTGAGAGGCTGGCTGCCACAGCAATGGATCAGCCGTCATCATCTTCAGTCAAACAAAGGGATAAACCAGATGAATGACATTTTTCATGTTTAGCAAATGGGCTTGGTTTGTCACGGGAATGTCTGATGACTGGAAGGAAAGTGTCTTCCTGCCTGTCACTAAAGGGCTAATACTGTACACATGTGAAAAACACTGGAGTAGAGAGGGCATTCACTGACACACTGAAAGTGGATTCTAATGTTTGTCCTTCAATGTTTAATTAAGAGTTGGCTAGATAAACTCCTGTGGAACGAGAATGTTAGAACGACATGAGTACTTCCTGGTTCACCCCAGAACCTAGTCATGAGTCGTCACGTTTACTGGCCAACTATTCCTGACTTGGTGCTTCACTTGTTTGTCCTGTCAATGATTTCACCTTGAGTTGTCCTGAACACCTGAGCTGCAGGAACCAGTTATCTAACTCTGGTGTGTCTCAGTGACTTCAACTGAAATCTAAAGAACCAATCAGGAGAATCATTGTTGGAGTCAGACCAGAGCAGGGAACAGATTTCTGTTTCTCCACCAGACTTTTCTAAGGTGAACATAACAGACTTATTCCCTAAACACCGATGTGTTTACACTGCTATAATTACCAGTCCTATTCTCTGACGCTTTCAGAGAATACACAGTTTGACGGCCACCATCAGGGGAATCTGTTTACCGTTGGGGTGATAATGGCTTGTGGACATTTGTGTTGAGTTGACAGACAGTGTGACGATGTGGGAAAAGGACAAATACATGTGTAAACACCAAACAACCTACCAAGATAACATCTTTATAGCTGCGTATGCTGCTGACAGTACAGATGGTGGAGGCAGTTACAAGCTCCTCCTCCTCCTCTTCCTCGCACTCGTCCTCCTCCTCGGTGGCCTCATAGCCCTCGTCGGGACAGGGGTCGCTCTCGGTTTCTTCGTGGTTGGTCATCATGTCGATCAGCCGCTCCAGCGGCGGGCTGAGCTCACGTTCCTCGTTCTCCTTGAGGCCGTAGTCCAGAGCTTTATAGATCATAACGGCGAGTGAGTCGATAACCTGCAGAACGAAAAATAATGTGTGATGGAATAACTGGAGGTTTTTATGGTAAACTGAGTTTCTGCCACTTTGTTCTCTCACGTTATCGTGAACACATCGTTGTTTTTTCCATGTATGTTTTGTCACTATCAGTAATTCTAGTACAACTTAACCTGGAGTCTGGACTTTAATTTTTTTGCCCAACAACTAATTTATTGCACCTGGGCAGAGCAGAGTGGAACAAACTGAACTTCATTACTTTCCTGCATTAGTTGGAAAAGTGACAATTTATTTACAGTTAATTCAATTCCAGTCAACAGACAGAGAGTTGGTTCATGTCCTCAGATTGGAAACTGGGCCGAGATGTTTCTACGATTATTACAGTAATGTGGTGATGACTTCAATTACAGCTGCTCACAGTAAGCAGAAGGGTATGATCCATCTGGATTTGTTTTCCTGGGACAACAATGTGAAAAAGCTGTTTCCTAAACAAAATACCTGCTTTTGTGGTGTTGAACATCTAACACTGATGGGTTTTTTTACAACCAAATAACTAGAAAACAATCACCAAAAAAAATCTAATTATTTAACTGCTGTTGCTTCCTATTGTACAGCTTCTGTGGTTCCAGGTATGACATAGCATTTCAAGATGGTTGACACTGCGGGAAGTTCTGTTTCTGTTTGTGCTGCTCTGCGGTTCACTGCGTCATCGTGATATTCTGAGGTTTCTGTTTGTAAACACAACAGAATTGTGATTTCTTAATCACATAAGCTAATAAAAGATGTATTATATTATATGATATGTCTCTGATTAATGAGGGCTAAATCTAGCATAGCAAGAGGGAATAAAAGTAGAAAATATATATATATATATATATATATATATATATATATATCACAGACACAGTGATTTCACATGAGTGGAGTACAGAAACTCATTAGTCAGAGGCAAGTTCCTCTGCCGACAGGAATCAAGGGAGGTGAGAATGAGCTGCTGTGGGTGGCACTGGTGTGGACTGGGCTGACTGGATGTGTTTGGGTTTGGTTCTTTTTTTTTTTTTTTTTTTTAAGCGTGACAACACCGAGAAAGGCTGTCGACAGAGTACAACATAGCAAAAAGGTTTTGTTTAAGCATGCTCATGAATTTGGAATTAAATCACTAAAAATATAAATCATTCCTAATCAATTGCTCCTGTTCCTATTGGAAGAACAGTGGAGCTCTTATTATCATCCATTTGTGTGTACAGCCGATAATCCTGTTCCAGGAGATTAAATAAATATCCTTCATGTGTTATTATGTAACGTCATAATCCATCTGTAGGACGACGGGCGCAGTAAAGAATGGATAATGTAAAGCTACTACACTCAGTCACAACAGTCCAAGATGTACTGCTTTAGTCTGGAGCAAACTAATGACTGTAATTATGTGGGCAAAATCCTTTAACAAGGAGAAGTCGAAATGAGTAAAAATAAATACATAAATAAATAAATAAATATGTGTTTGTAACTTCTTCAACCATCCTAAGTCTAAACACCTCTGTTTCCACCAGAGCACACAGGAATTATGGGGGATGTCTTTAACACCAGGTCACAACCAACCACAAAGAAAAAAAGGGAGGAAAAAACAGTTGTATTTTCCACTTATCAATTATTACCTCATAAAAAAACTAATGAGTCATGAATTGGGCAAGAAGGAAGGAGGCAGAGAACCGGTGTGTGGATCAGTTGAGGTCCACACTAAACCACTAACAAAAACTAAACTCCACCTTAGCAGAGGTGGATCTCTGCCACAAATAGATAAAAAAACAAAAACAATTCTATTTAGTGGTGCAGCCTTGGAACACATATTGTTTTTAAGCTCATGCTGATGAAATGCAGCAGATGAATGTTGTGAGAAAAAACCCAACCATTTTAATGATGGGTTTCCTTAGAAAAAAATCAATCATCCATCTATCCAGCCCTTGTCAACCCCTTATTTCTTTGCAGCATCGTGGGTGGTAGGTGAGTGGGGGGGGGCTACACCCTGGAGAGTTCACCAATAAAGAGATTCATGCATTGCTTTAATAATTAAATAAAACATCTACTGACTTTACCCAACCCCAAAAAACAATGGATCGATTTCCCTGAGACATTTTTAAGGATTGGTGCCAGTTCCAAGGAGGAACCCGATACCATTGGATGGGTTTCAGGAACGACTGGAAGGTTCAGAGAGAAAAAAAACGATAATAATAACTGTAACTGTAAACCAGGTGGGTCCTTCAGCTTTAGCAACACCATACACTGCCTCTAAATAGCTGCACAGTCCATTGTGTAAGATTGTGTTACCAAACACACCCTGCTGGGGAGGAGAACCTCAATACAAACACAGAACTCATGTGAGCAGCTAGCAAACTGGCATCAGCCGGAAACATCCTGGAGGTAAACACGACGGTGACTGAAGGTTAGACTGGAAGATGAGAACATCCTCGTTGATTTATCTCTCTCTCTGTTCACACTCGTTTGTGAGCAGCTGAAGGTTCAGCTATGAGATTTCACTCATCGCCCATCGGTCAGCTGATGGGAGGAATTTTAATTCAGACAGCCATGAAAACACATGTGCACACACACGTGCATATAGACATACACATAGACTACACCGACAAACATGAGGGAAGACCTGACTGGAGCTAACAGATTGTGTTTAATTGGTTTGTGTGCACAAGATCAAGCTGCGAGAGAAGCTTCTCTGTATGGTAAAGGAGAGGAAGGCTTGGACAAACACACACCAGCCACACATCCTCTTCACCTGGCTGCACTGCTTGTGATTGAAGTGGTGATAAAATGATATTAGAAAGAGATTTGCTATGCTGTGGTTGGAGTGACGGAGGAGAAACTCACCTCCAACGTGGTGGGGGCCGCCTTGTATTCATCTGCAATGACACAGAGAGAGGATAATCATTCACAATGGAAAATAAACTCTAATGATTATTATTACTTATTTGTTCCAGTCAATCAAGAACGCAATCAACACACCCACACAATTATTTACGCCTGTAAATTTAATATGTTACACAAGCCATCTCTGTTGAACAGTCACAGCACACACACACACACCTCGGGCTATTTTGCAGAACATCAAATATTAAACTTTGCGTGCTCTGTGAGAGAAAAAGGTAGGCAGAGTCCAGGGGATGGAGGGTGGTTTCACTTCAACTGCCAACAGAGTGGAGGGACTGTGTTTATCGTGCAGTCGCTGCCTGTGGCTAAGTGTAGCTACAAACCCCACTGTGACACTGTGGGAGATTTAGGGTCTGCAGGGAAAAACAGACTTCTAACCAGACCGACCGTTAAAATCAAAAACACTTAACCAACACTTCATCTAGTCTTATACTAACATTATGTTGCACAAATGTTTGGTTTTTTTTACAGGATTCTCACCAAGGGCTAACACCTACTAATGTACTTGAATGTACTTCCAAAGTAGTGGATGTGATCAAAAAGACCATTACATCACTGTTTAATGAGGCCTAATCTCATGCTTTGGAGCTGACAATGTGCACTTTACTGTACTTGTCACTGGCACTCCTTGATCCAACAATCACGCAATGTTTTATTGACGTATTTATAATGAGCGGTTTTGGAGCAGTCATGTTAACAATGTCACATCTGTAGTATTTGTTTTCTTCTCTGTGTTCATATGGTGACAAGGTCTCAGTAAGTAATGCAGTAAAACATCATGTAAAATAATATGGAAATGCTGATGAAATTAAGTTAAAGACATGAGAAAGTAACCTATTGATGACTGATATTATTAATTACATAATCCTGATGATTTCAAATCATGTAGGACTTTTAAATTGAGTACAAAAATACTATGATTAACAAGATGGACAAAAATACACTGATCCTAGTCAATGAAAACATTTAAAACGCACAAATAAATACCCTGGTAAAAAATATTAAATAATTAAATATAATATTAAAATAATGATGCCAGTATTTATATAAGGCCTGACCTGAATAAATAAACCCATTAAAGTAGTTTCTTGACAAGAGAAAAGTGTTGGAAAAGGCAGCATTAGAGGTGAAGGTACAATCACAGCAGTTTATCTACAGCCTTCACACCCAGTCCACAGTGTCACAGATTAGCTCTTCACTACTGAGACTCAGGTCAACTGCAGTTATCAACGCCACATCTAAATGTAATAACCCACTGAGTTAAAGCCACAGTTTTTTTATCTAGAATCCCTCGACTTGTTGATTTTCATAGAGTAGCTCTTGTGTAGTTTCTCTGCACAGGTCACTGGAGCACACAAGGAGAAACAGTCAATTCATTCACCAACGCTCATCAGGAAAACACTAACTCCTCTGTCTGCCACAGTAAAGAAGAAGTAGTTTGGCCCGGGCTGTTGTCTCCTCTTGCTGTGGCATATAAATCACAGAGACAACAGTATATCTGGTGCAGTGTGGAGTGTTTGTAGGTGGGAAAACCTCTTTAGCATTTATTTATGAGATATATTCCACGAGATATGCTACCCATCTAAAAAAAAACAACTACAATACTTTTTTTCATCAATACCATGATATTTGGATAAAGTTTATGCAACATTATAATTTGGTTTCTTAATAGTGTAGTGATATAGTGGAATGTATAAAAATGAATTGGAAAAAAGTTTCCTTAATAATTTAATTTGACCTTGTAACTGGAATTTAGTATTGATGGTAAAACCATCCATTAAATCCAAAAATAATTTACAAACACGTATTGCAAAGCAATTCCGGGTTTGTTTTTGGTGTCCTAACATTGTGTCCTTGGCGGTTATCCTGATTAGTTGGTCAATTTATATTCTAAATCAAGTCCCATCTTCCTTAAAGGAACATGAAGTGAAATATTTGTGTTTTATTTATAAAACTCTGTCAGCACACTGAGAGCTGATTTTGATTTTTTTCTTCTTAAAGCATCACAAAAAATGCACCCTCTTGGCCTAAACTGTGAACAATGTCTCTTCGCAGTGTGATGCGCAGCTCAGTGACGCTGACGTCTGAACACGGCCAAAACAGAGACTTTTTTTCCTGACTCATACACACTACAGGCCAACCCTACTGTAGGTTGCATAAGCATCAATTTTCAGCCTCTATAACAAGTGACTGTGCTACTGAAGGTGTAATAGGTCTCAGGTCTCACTCATCAACTGCACTAATATAGACCAGAAAGGGGACAAACTGTCCAAAAATACTTAAATTAAACTGAGAGAGAAGCAGCCAAGGATTTCCCTTAATCTACACAGTCATCTGTCGTTACATTCCTGCAGCCTGAGTATCTAATCACCACATTTTCTTTCTATTTCTGCCTGCAGCACTGACTCAATCTTTTTATCCTGAGGTTGGACTTCTAAACACCCAGCAAACATTGGTCGACTTAATAGCCCTCTAAATTATGGGTTCCCTTGGAAAAGGAAAGGAAAAACATGGAAGGTGGAAAAAAAGAGGAGTTGGCATAAATATTTCCCAGAGAAAGAAAGAGTGACAGAGAGAGAGAGAGAGAGAGAACATGCTGTTACTCAGACACCACCGTCCCACACCCAGTTTTATCTCAAGCACATTCAAAGTATGCAGATGAAAAGGTACAAGGCTGTGAGACACACATGCATGCATACTTGCAGCTTTACACACCTTAATAGTTGTACTGGAACAATTAGTTTTGATTCTAGAATATACTGCCTTGACAAACTCATTATATAAGACAGAGAACTGAACCAGGACTGTCATTTCAACCCGATCACTGCAACCTCAGACTGTAGATTTGAGGTGCAGATACACATCATGAAAGTGTTTGTTATTTTTCATTCACAGCCCATTTGCACCTATTCACATAGTCCCATGCTCTATTAAATTGCAGGCAGCAAATACTTTTGTATTGTTAGGCCACAAAAACTATGAAGTTATATTATGACAACTGCAGATATTTACGTGCACGACAAAGACAGAACGTAAACTTGTAAGAGAAAAACACAGGACATACACACACTGTTTACTTTCACCATTCACCAACAGATCTGCAGCATCTGTATGATACATTTATGTCAATGTGGACCAATATTTGACATCAATAAAGAAGAGAGGGCCATTCTGAAGACAATGATGATCTCAGCCCAAAATGTAGAAGATGAACCTAATAAATTACCTTTGAGATTAGACTGATGAAGTACTGTTACTTCAGCTTCTTGAAGTAAATATGTTCTTCAAATAAAGAGGTTTGACACCTTTTGATTCTTCATGTTTTGGAACACATGACCACTGCACTAAAACATTACTAAATTAGACAAGTCATCTTTATCATATACATGATGAGGCCTTTATCATGAGTGCATAAATGGCCTTGACTATTCAAAGGCAATATCCACCTTCATATGTTTTCTGACTGAGAACCTTAGTTTGGATTTGGCAAAGCCTGTAAACAGCTTTTGCCCACAGTGCGTTTTTCATGTGTGGTTTTCTTTTTCACTGCAGTCTTGGTTATGACCCCGCATCATTACTTAGGTCCGTTCCCAAGGTGCTCTCAGTTTGAAAGCATCACATGGTTTGTTATTTACTGAAGTGAAGTGACCGCTGCAGAGGCATAATCTCAAACAAAAGCCTGGAGCAGCCTTAATGATCCTTCACTGCATGAATGAAACAGTGATATAGGCTGTGTTTATCATACAAATATCAATATCTGTTGTGGGAACAAGTCAATTTTTCCAATGGTAGGGACATAACACGGCAACATCCAGAATCAGGTCTCTTTAAAAAGGGTTTAAATTGAAAGATTAAAGTGCAAAGTTTAGAATTTAAATGTCAACAATGTGACGAATAGTGACTAAACTAAAGAGGTTCTTTCTTTGTTATTGGTTTAGTTTGGCAGATGGACAACCTAAATACAAAAAAAAGTTTCACTTTGAGTGAGGCGTGATAAAAATGTAGCCTAACTTGTCAACACGTCTACTTTTTGTTAAAGCTGCCCAGAGGTGTGTCTGCATCTGAAACACAGTCTGTTTCCTCCTTAGAATTGTATACTACAATTCAGACCTTGTTTAAACTTTAAAATTGAAATTGGGTCAAATATTTTAATTTCTATTGCGTCTCAAAGTCTACCCATTAAAATACTGTAATAACTCATTATTGTGTTTACATTGAACTTTAGGAACATTAATGGTGTGTAGTCATTATACAATCTGTTATGTTAGCTTTGGCATGAGGGGTGAATAAAACCCACTCCTGAAATATTCGCCGCATTGACAAGTGCATCGGCTGGTCCGTAAACAAATTCGGCACATGGCTGGGAGCAGACAACCACAACAACATGGCCTCTTTGCGAGGATGCTCCACTGTGTTTGGCCTATTAATGCCAACAAGGAAAAACGCTTTGTTACTGACTGTTTATCGACATGTACACGCCACATAAGCAGGTTTGATTCTGTGGCCTGACACCCACTGAAAACTAGGTTTGTTTTTTTACCTGTGCTCTCCTCAAAGTGCAGTTCCACAGCCCCATCCCTCCCGATCATCACGTCCCCGGGTCCCTGAATCCTGCGCACACCGCTCACCGCCGTTGCGGCAGCTTTGGAGCATCTCCTGCGGTGTCTCTGCGCTAATGTCCGACAGCATTGGTAACAAACGGCCCAGGCTTGCTCCTCGTTAATGGGTTGGCTGTACAGGTTCAGTATCTCCTCCAAGGAAACCTCCTCCACTCCGTCGCTGCTGCAGTCCATGTTCACGCTCCCAAAATCCCTGAGAAATGTCGGCGAAGGCAGCATTCCGTCGTCAGCTACGGGTCGCTTGGCCATCCAAACACAATATTATACCCACATATTTCTAAAGGAAAATAACTGGGAAAGTCGTAAAAAAAATATTATAGTTAAGAGTTAATTTACTGCGTATACCTGTCCTTCCGCTGTTAAGTTAAGCGTTCAAAAGGAGAGAAGAGCACCAACGTCTCAACACAGAGGCTACCGACTGTTACAGAACTCCGCCCGGTCCTAACGTCCGCCGGTTTACAATTTCAATAGAGCGGTTGCTGACGTAATCGGTCAATTAAAAGGGCGCCAAGTGTGTGTACTTTAAGGTCTATCAAAAAATCAAGAGATTTTAAAAAATGAATATACCGCAGTATATGCAGTAATGGTACCATGGTACCAACGTTTTCAGTCTTCGGTAAAATAAGAGGTCAATTAAATTACACTGTCATGTGGACATAAAGAAGCAAATATATGAATATTATCTATTTACGTCTATCTAATTGAACTTAAAGGTATCATTTAGTTTGTCGTGTATGTGTAACAGCATACCTGTGAAACTTGCGAAACCATTTTGAGTTTAAACTGCTGAAGCAAAGCTCACACGTTGTTAGAAAACCACCAAACGTGTATATAAAAAATACCGTTACAAAAAACATTTACTCGCTTTCGAGTAACCGCGATGCTAAATGCATTTTTTTAGTAGAGCGCCATCTCCTGACTATGTTTTTCACTACAATCAAGCATCAAGATTAAATATTCAAGTATTGAATGAAAGTCATTAGTTATTTACCTTCTATTGCTTCAATTACATAAGACAGCATGTGACTCAATAAAGAAATATTTTTAATTATATTATATAAATTATATATATATTATGTAAGGGGAATTTCAAACAAAAAAAAGAACAAATCAATTACAAAACTTCGGCTATGTATTTTATTTTTAACTTATTATCTATCTCATCCGTGAACATACTGTATTGTCCAAAGGGCTTTCGAACTAACCACATTTGTTTGTTCTTACTTAAAGTCAAAAATTACAGGCAGACAATTAGGGTATTGAAATCAAGCTATGTCAACGGGAAGTCATGTAACGAAGAAAAGAGAAATTTAACATAGATTTTAACATGGACTGCACTGTAATTTCGTGTATAGAACAAAAGCATAGCCATCCGCTCATAATTGATGAATAACCTTTAGCAATAGTTAGGGACACAGACAATTTTTGTTAGTTTTAACAAACAAAGAAGATGCAAACAATTAACTACTTGTTAAAAAGCAAAAATGCCTAATCCACCTAAGTTAAAATTGTATTAATATAATTTGATAATAATTTAATAATTTAAAGTGTAACAGGATGTGACATCAGATTTGACAAATTGAAAAAAGAAAAGAAAAAGAACGTTATCTATATTTATTTGTTTTGGGGGCTATTCAAATGCTTGATTTAAGTAGGTTGGCAAAACAGCGCCATCTACTGCTATTTGTGTTTTAGTGTAATTTATTGTTTAGTTTTGAATTTGTTTGTGTAGCCCGCTACGTACAAGCACATTAAAGGTAAATAACAGTATTAAACATAATGTATAACGTGAACTGGAAAATATATGGTCCAACATAAAACTTCTTAAGTGAAGGCAAAAAGAGTTCAGTCTAAATGAATTGTAGGCACATGCAGGTGTGTTTGTTTCTTTTTCTTGCAAAGGCTGCAACTTATAATTTTCAGCCTTTGAGTCTCCAAATCTGGGGTTGTGAACAGCACTTCAGGTTTAAAGACATTTTCACCATTAACCAAGTTTAAACAACACCATCATTGCTTTTTTTGTTTTCTTAGATCACAACAAAAAAACACACACACTGACACAAACAACTGAAGCAAAGTCTTAAGAAAGGCCCCACACAGATTACACTGGATGTGCAGATAGTGATTATCATGTGCATATGGAACTGTACAGTCTTGGCTTAACACAGTGACCCATTCCCTGACCGGCACCATAAGCATGGCAGACAAGCACAGTGGAGAGTGTGAACACTGTATGTGGACCACTCCTTGCTTCATGCACACACTTGCAATGGCACAGCAAAGATGCAGCATCCCAAGGTCTTTGGGTGGAGGCGTATGCAGGTGCTTATGTTGTAAATCGGCAAGACCTAAAGGCCAAACTCTTCCAAAGTCCCATCCAGTGTTAACTACACACTATTGTATTACACCGTTCTGTCATGTGGGGGACTGCCCACGGCCTCAGTCTCCTGCATTTCCACAGCATTTCTGTTTCTCTTCATCTTTCATCACTCTCCTTTCCTGCTTCAGCCTCCTCGCCGCCGCTGATGTTGACAGGCTGACCATCCTTGGATGGAACATTGGCCTCTTTTGACGCCCTTCTTTTGGAGTCACGAGCTGTTCGCTGAAAATAAACATAAAGATGAAGGATTCTGAAGGTCACATCATTTAAATGTCACCCCACTGGACACGGTGTGAGTGGGCAACGTCGGCCAGCTCAGACCTGAGTCACTGAAGCGCTGCCCTTAAGCGAAAAGTTAAATAAATAAAAAACAGCAGGTATTGTTTTATTTATAAGACGTTGGAATGAGCGTGCTGCCTCCAACAACTGACTACAGCGATTCTTATTCCTAAATATGTTGTGTAAAAGTGGCTAACAGGAACATTTTTGAATGAATCCAAGATAATCCCTCCTGTGTGTATGTGTTAAAAACTCACGGACTGTACATTTAGCATCTGAATTGGCAAGATGTCAAACCGACTGTGGCAAGAAAATGGGATAGTAAGAAAATATGGTCATGGTTGGATAACAAAACTAATGTAAGAGAAGATGAAGGAAAAGATGAGGTGAAATGAAGTCACATGATCTAGAGTGGTGGCCTCTACTGTAATAAAGATACAAAGTAGACAGTGTATATTTAGATTATCCAATAAAATATGCATTTTGCATAAAACCAGTCCTATTGAATACACAATTGTAATGTTAATCATCTTATATTAAATGTCTTTGGGGGAATGACGACTGTCTTATTCTCCACCCACGCTCACACATCGATTCCAGTTTTGGCTGCAGTGCAATGCATTTCTGCACCATTTCTATTCTTAACCCTGTTAAAGAAAGTGTCTCAGACACACAGTATATCCCAGGTATATTGTTCCTTGCTCCTGGTCTAGAATATAATATATTTTTTAAAATTCCTATTCCTCATGAGATTACACATTTGAGGACACACACAGGAATAAAGACCTTCTGAAAGGCAGTCTAAGACTGAAATAATAAAAAAGCCACTTTGATTTAATGGTAAAGTGTTGGTCTACGCTCAGTCAGGGAGACCTACCTCAGTCAGGGAG
>NC_024324.1:11119179-11130883 GCF_000523025.1 Cynoglossus semilaevis | reverse complement strand
TCAGGGAGACCTACACCTCAGTCAGGGAGACCTACCTCAGTCAGGGAGACCTACCTCAGTCAGGGAGACCTACCTCAGTCAGGGAGCGTCTGGACCTCCTCTGGTGGTTGGAGCCAGTGGAGGTGAGAGCCTGCTTCCCACACTGGGTTCCTGTGGTCACTGTCCTCTTCTCTCTCAGACTGGCCTCTAGAGCTTTACCTACAGACAGCACACCACAAATGACAGAAAATGCTACATCACATGCTAAGCGCTACTCTCTGGGCTCAATTTTAAGAATTAAAAAAGGAGGAGGGGAAGATGACAATCAATAACTCAACAGAAACACACATCAGAGATGTTTATCCCAGGGAGTTTCTTAGCAACTTTATAGCCTTGGCGACCATTGTAATGTTAAAACAATTTAAAAAAGGAGAAAAAGAAGATATCATAATTCTTGCCTTATTTGTGAACGACAGAAATGACACAAAATGTTAGGTTTAATGTAAGAATTTCTGGTGACTTCCTACTTTTGGTGACCATTAAAACTGGACATTAAAGAAGAAGAAGTCGTTATTTAAAATGCTATCACATAGCATCAAAACACAACAAATGAAAACTGCTATGTCAGAGGTTTTGCCGCTGTTTTCATTTATCTAAACCTGGACTCCATCTGGAACATTCTCTCCTACTACAGATGTAACAGACAATATCGTTGAATATTCGCCTACAAACACAGGGAGGTTCTCACCGGCGGCCACCGGCAGCGGCGTCTCCACGTCCGTATTGGTCAGCCACGTCGACTCCGTCTCTCTGGTCCAGCTCTCATGATACCTCGGCTCGATGATCGCGTCCGCCCGACTCCCTCCGCAACCCATGGAGAAAATCATCCACGGCAGGTGTAGCTGCGGCCGACACGGACTGATCACGGCTCCTCCACCACCACTGCCACCACCTGTGGTCTCAGCAGCACGGCATCTGCAGCATCCTGTCCGGATCTGTACTACTGCTGCAGCTTTGCTCACGTTTCCTCCTCCATCACCGCGATAAGCTGCTGATGCTGCTCCTCCTCCTACTGTTGGTGGTGTTGGTGTCTGACGCTGCTCTTCACAGACAGCGGTTGACCAGCATGATCACACGCCACGGTTGCCTGCGTCAGCATCCACTCCGTCCGCTGATTGGCTGAGAAAGTAATCAACTCCTCCAGCTCCTGTCAGCATCACCACTACACCAAAACCATCATCATCATCATCATCATCATCATCACCATCATCATACACTGACACCAATCAAAACATCACACACATGAAATGTGAAGGTGTTTACACCCTTTCTGTGACACAACGATCACCATGGTTTCCTGGCTGTCACAGGGAATTCAGTAAGTGGTAAACTAACACCCTAATATTTTTGTATTTTATATTCTTTCAATATGGAGTCAAATAAGTTGAACAATGGATTTTAGTTCATTGCATTTTAGAAACCGTACTAACTTTTATGGAAACCTGGGTTTGTATAGAAATCAACTAAAAGCCAATTTTCATAGTTTTTATTCTTACACTTATTTAAATAGAGGGATTCATTTTAGGTTATAACTTACAGCACATTATTTGCACATAGATCAATGACATATATATATATCTTTTTAAAACATTAAATAAACAAAAATCAGAGGGTAAATACAACTAGTAAATAGATTAGGGGTTTTTTTCTGCTGTGAAGCAACTTTAGTCTCCACAGGATTAATACTTTGAAAGGCTTTCAACAAAATAAATTCACCTGTAAATACTGAACAGAAGGAAAGCACGTTCACAGATCTTTTTTTGGAGTCTTTCAATCCTAATTACAGTACTACTTCATACATACATTAATTCCAATTAGTCCCACATTGAAGTTCTTACAGGAGACTGACTAAAGTGGAGTGATGGCAATGCAGAATTGTACCGGTGTTGTGATGCCAGAGGTTCTGTTGGGTTCAGACAGGAAACACTTTCACAGCTTGGTACAAAAAACAAGTTTCAACAGAAGAGGAGAAACCCCATTTTCAAGAATAGAATTGGAGACCAATCAGAGTTCTGGTTCCTGGAGAACTATACTTTTCACACGGGAATGTGTCAGAAATGTGGTATGAGACGACAGAAACACAAAAAGGACGAGAAAAGAGGAGAAAAGATTGACGGTACAAATAAATTAGAGATCATCAGAATATCTGTGGATATACTCATGATGGCAATGTATTCAAACTTTGAAATCCAGCAGGTTGCAGTCGATTTTGTAGTAAACATAGGGGTAGTACTCCTGCTGGCTCAGATTCAGACCTGGGATGTCCATGGAAGCCTAGAGACGCAGGAGGACAGACAGATATTTGACTTAATCCATGTTTCTGCTGCTTCAACATGTCATGCACTGGAACCTCGACAACAGCTGCACAGCAGGCTAGGAAGGTGGATGACGCGCTGCCAGTTGTGACTCAAGCGGTGTGTAAATAAACAGTGACAAAGGTGCGAGTCCAACACCAACACCACGTCTGCTTTTTATACCTTCTGACGCTGCTCTTACCATGGTGATGGTGCAAATCAAACACTGGACCAGCAGCAAATCACATAACTGAGATTTTTACAGTATATGGAAAAGCCTAGAAAGCACATTAGAGGAAAAACTTAACCACCGGGGGCAACGCTTCAAGCTGCAATACATACAAAAAAGGCTGTTTTACATTTGATTTCTTAAGTCAGTAAATGTTTCCTGTTGTGCATCAACCAGTCATCTTTAATGGAGGATAATTTTATTCCTGAAATGTCAAAATCCTAATATAATAACTGCTTTTTAAAATTCCAATTAAGACAGTTAGGGGAAGACTCACGTCGATGATGGCCGCGCTGCTGTCCAGATGTTTGTACAGGTCATACAGCACCTCCCGCAGCTTCTTCATGTTCTTCTTGTTGGGCTGCAGCAACATGGCCTGGAAGTTGACTGGCAGCCCATATCTATGAAGACAAGAGGGATTATTAAATTCACAAAACAAAATTAAAAAATAATCATAAAGTACATTATTTGCTGCCAGGGTACTGAGAAGAAAAAGCCAGCGATGAACTGGTGCTTCTCTACCTCAACACTGACTCCACAAACACTCGCAGAGCTTTTATGTGAATCCAGGCGATGAAGGCTTCGCTGAAATTCACTTTCAGCCATCGGACCAACGGACCCTGCAGCCACGGAACAGCAACATTTTATTAAGCATTAATAATATCACTTTGTTTGGAAGGCATTCAAGACACGTAGGTTGGATCTGTGGATGTGTTTGAATAGAAATACGTCTTCTGTTGGAGTTATGGCAACAGGAGTTTGTACTCATCACTTTGAAGTGACACTATTGTACTACAATCCTAAATACACTTGAACTCTAATAGGCTCCGGAAAAACAACAAGAGTACTTCATATGTAATCAGTTTAAATGTGAATGGGGTGGGGGAGGTCGGGGGGGCGGACAAATGTGCAGCCTTTTGTTCAGACAGTGAGTGGGTGTGGTCCTTATACAAGAGCCTCAAAATAGGCTCTGTGAAGAGCCCTGCTGTCTGATATTGAGTGACAGTAGTATCAAATGTTTTTGTTGACCCTATTTCGGTTGTACTTAATCACAACATCAGTTTAATTTCTATATAATAGCTTATTAAGGCTTAATGCAAATGACTGTAACTCACAAGACTCTCCTCAAATATTAAATGTCAATAACCAAGAAAACACCTGCTTATCTACATTTGTTTTAAATACCTGTGTTGAGTTCAGTGGTTGGATGCAGTGATTGCACGTGCCTTAAACTATTACACAGAACTATACAAAGAAAATATGGCCCGTACAAACTGTTTCTTCTTGTCGGTGGACAAACGTGTCATCTCCTCTTTGTCTGCCTTCATCTCCTCCTCATTATAGTAGAAATCACGCACCGTAAACCTGAGTCAGGACACAAACAACTCTTGTGCCAGAGAGTACACACAAACAAAAGAACACAGACATACACACTCACAATTGGATGTACTCCCAAAAATAACCCACATACGAACACAAAAGACCAAATTAATCCAAGCCCCAGATGAACTCCCTCTGTTATGCTAATTGGGCCTATACAGAAGTGTTGTTTATTTTTAGCACCTAACAACAGTGTACTTCAACTGTGACCTATCATCACTGCTGTGTTGACCTGGGCATGTTTTGACAAGGGAAAAATAATCATTAACCCCAGATGACAAAGACAAAAATAAAGACATCAGACGTTTACACACACCGAGGAGCTCGTAATCAAACTGGAAGAGTGAAAATCAATGTGTTACTTGTTTTCTCTGGCCTTGTGCTTGAAGTCATCAACAGCCTTCCTGAAGAGAGTGACACTGAACAGACCGTTGTCGTTGTCTTCAAACAGCAGCCTGGAGGAAAACACACCACATAGGACATCAAACACACATTTGTTTGACTACAATCATGTAAAACAATGTTGCCCTGTAATCTGTCTAACAAATTCTAGGGGTACATTTATACTAACTAGTTAACCAATCAGCAGAAAACAGGTGAAGCCAATCAAAAAGAAAAGGTAGAATATATCTTAACTTAATCAAATGTATCACCATATACATATCAAAAGTATACAAATAAGCTAAAAGTAAGCTAGATCAATGACGATACACATTAGTGAGCTGAGCTAATACTAAAAGCTAGCCAAAAGCTAAAGGGATGACTAACAATTAACTAAAATATTGTTTGAGATAAGGGATCAGCTATGAGCCTGTCAAAGCTAGGGGAATATAAACATTAAAGAATTAGCAAAAATTTGAAAAAAGAAGATAAATAAAGGCTAAAGCTAGTCAATGAGGTCCTCAGAGATCACAGACAGTTTCCTGTTTCAGATAAATAAAGGCTAAAGCTAGTCAATAAGGTCCTCAGAGATCACAGACAGTTTTCAGACTAAAGATGTGCCGACAGTTCTCCACATTTTGGTTGCCTAGTTACCGATCCACAGAGAGACACATCCACCTGAAAGGCACCAACTTCTGACTCAAATCATCTGATTGTGTTAGCAAAAGGTCAGTTACTTTCCACAGGTCAACCACATAATGTTTTGTATTCTAATAGGAGTCAATTGCTCTTTGCAGGTCAACCGTGAAATGTCTCCAATTTTAATCAAAGTTAAACGAAGTGAAGAGGAAGAAGAGGAAACTGTCTGGTCTAAGGAAGCAGGGAAGAGCCTGAGTTTGTCTATATTCAAACATTTACTCATGTCGAGGACTAAAGAGCCAATGTTTATTATTTAGGAAATACTTTATATGTTGTTTTATGTTCGATGGCACAGAAATGTTTGTTTTTCTAACAGCTGATCATCCAGAACCAACTGAACTGATACTGATATTCTTACTTAGTGGAGCGTGGTACAACCATTTCAGCCAGTGTTTCATACGTCTTCTGCCAGTCACCATAGCCTTGTCTGATGATGGAGCAAGGGAACAATTAAAAAAAAAGGTCTGACAATGTTTTAGCCTAGAAATATAGATAAAATAACTTTATTGCAAAGAAATAACAGGATGGATGTGTGAGGTGTGAACTTACTTGGAGACCACCACCAGCATCGTAACCAGATACTCTGAGTCCAGAACGAAGTCCTCCTTCTTCACAATGTCAGCCAGACTCCTGGTCATCAAGCTCCCCCTAAAGGACCGGTCATGACCGCACACAGACAACTTGACATGAGGCTGGGAATCCAGTTCTTCCACGTACCGCGAGAGGAAGCTCAAGTACTCTTAACTGGTACAGGCCCCATAGTTTGAGGACATCTGGTATAGTGACTTGGCCGGTGGGGAAGTGTATAGCAGAGTTTTTACTCACGCGTTTTTTCTCTCCAGGTTCTGGAGATTTCCCTTCAGATTGTTGTAGGCTGAAGCTCTGGCCTTCAGGTCGTTGTCGATCTGAGTGATTTGCTACAAATCAAGGAGGAGTAAGTGGTGGACATTGGAGGTTTGATCAGTGTGGACCATATTCTATCTAAGGACACCACACAGTGAATGTCCCAACAAACCTTGGAGATGATCTCAGAGATGTTCTTCAGAGACTGTTTGATCGGATATTTAGCCATGTCCCACTGAAACCTGGTGATGTAGGTGACCAGGTCGACTAAGAAAGAGAAAAAGACAAAGGTTAACGCCAAGAACTCTTTATATATTCTTACATTCTTTTTTAATTGTATTTTATTAAAAGATTTACTATTTTCTTATAGGAATAAAGGTGCATTTCATGTGCATTTTATTTTAGAAAAATCTTATTGCACTTACCTCCGTTGGCCAGTAGGTTCTCCTGGACCTTGTCTCTGCTGTCTTCGAGAACATCAGCCATGTACTGAGCCACTTTTTTCACCACACTACCGCACAAAAACAACGAGGATCAAAGACCTCATCACATGACCTTACATTATTGATAATGAAATGAAATAATCGGAGTCTCAGTTGACAGTGGGGACTGCAGAGTTTACCTTTCCACAAAGGTGTCCAGTTTGGCTAACTCATCTGAGAGACCCACAAGGACGTCCAACGTCCCAACCTGATGGAGACAGAGGACAGCGTGATAGCAGAAGGACACAGTGTGTCTTCTTCAGTGTCTGAGCATAGAGTGACTGCTGTGTTTTACCTTCAGGTCAGGAATGTTAAACTTGTTGTTGTTCGACAGGTTGTTGGTCCGTGAGGTGGCGGCCATCATCTTGTCCCATGTCTGCTGACACGTCTTCTCCCCTGGAGCAGAAATCAACCAGAATTCTGTCATGGCTGCTGGCAGGAAGTTTGTCCACGAGGCTGGTGCTGTAAATCAGACAAAAGAAGTTTCAAATAGTTAATTACCTGTAGTGTAAAATTCCTAGAATTGTGATTAAAACAAGAAAAAGTTCTGTTCATCTGCAGATCATTATAAAGATTGGAGGGATATATATTTAACTAATTTTAATCAAGTTATTCTTCCAATTCTTATAAACATGGCGTCTATTAAATTACTATTCTGGTTGTAAGGCCAATCGATTTATTGTTTATTTGTTTTTTAAATAAACAACTATTCAATTTAAACAGATATTTAGTAGAAAAAATAAAACTATGCATCACAGCATTCATGCATAAATATTTAAAGGGGGAAAGGAAGTTATTGTTGCAAAAACATTCATAATTGAATAATAATTGCATTTAATTTTTGTTATATTTAAGAACAAATCCGGTCCCAAAAATGTCTCACTTCTGTGACTAGAGGTACTATTTTAACATTGCAAGAATCAAAGGCATTTTTTACAAATTCTTGTTCCTCTTTTGACAAGTACTGTGCCTCGGATTAAAGAACTTCCTCACATTTTCAGATTGCATCGGGACAGTACGAGTCTGCTGACGTGTGTCATATGACCAGTGTGACGATCACATGAACTGCCGCTACAGCTGTGACACTCGTTCAATGACAAACACGACAGAATAAACCAGGCAGCTACCTGGCTAAAATGCACTGTTAGCCTACTAATGCTGCTGCTTGTTTTCATTGCAGTGCTGTCACGACGTCCATAATCTGTGTGTTTTCAGACTCACCGATGTGTCAAATGCCCTCGATGTTTTCGTCCACACGTTTTTATTTGCTTAAAATTTGTAGAGTCTCATACATATCGCAGATTATGGCAGGTTTTGGTCCTCAGACGTCTTTGATTCATGCAGTTTATGCCTTCAACGCAGCTCTCGTCCCCAGTCAGCTGACCAGAGATGATGAGCTACGCATGCGCACAAGCTACTGCGGCCCGTGCTGCATTCAAGTGTACGATAAAGGCTTGGTCAAAACATAAAACATATAAAACATTTTATTCAGCAGTTTATGTGTGAAAAATCATTTTAATTGTAATAATATAAACTGACAGATGAATGATAAAATGATAAAGTAAATGTAATTGCGGTCTAAAATAGAATGGAAGGATAGCTTTAATGTATTTTCGTTGTATACTTTGTGTTGAATATATAGGTATATGAAAATGTGTTCATCGTTTATTTTAAAGTATTTAATGTTTTAAATATTTAATGTTTTCGAACATTTTGTTTTGCTGTGTTTATCATCTGACTGAGAAGATAACATATATAAGATGAATTAACAAGTGGCAGCAGTAACCTGCTAATTAATTTTGATTAAAAAAAAAGAATCGGAATGTAGGGTACATAATTGTCTGTTGTGACACTTTAAAAACTCTGTAGTGCTGCACCCCTGTGGTGAAATGTCATTACTACGTAAAATATCACCCCTGTGGTGAAATGTCATTACTACCAATTAAATGATAAATACGCAATAAGTTCCTTCACATTGGGCTCGTCCGGGATTTGAACCCGGGACCTCTCGCACCCAAAGCGAGAATCATCCCCCTAGACCAACGAGCCACATGTTGCTATTGATGTTACTATTTTGAAATTCCACTCAGCCGCAACATAAGGTATCAACAAAAAGTTAAGTGAATACAGTTAGTCAATAATTCAGCACAGACACATTCAATTCAACTGCTGTCAACCAAAATAATGCACAGTTAGCATAAAATGTGTCAACGGTTGCCTTAAAGATCTGTTTTAAAATGACATTTAGGCTTCACTTCAGAAATACTGGGACAGCATCAAATAACACAGAGCAATACTGATAAAATATAATGAAAGCATAGATTAATAACATAATCTTGAAAAACATAGAACAATATTTTATTGAGGAGTGTCACTTGATGTTTTTCCTTCTTTCTCCACTAATCGATCATTCGTGATTTTATCTTGTATCTTTTATTTATATTGCTTTGATAAACCCAGACTGACTCATTTCCTCCAAACAGATTGATAAATTATTTCCATAATATTCTGTACATTGACTCCTTACACTTAGCCGAGTCATTTGCTGTCTAAATATAGTTGGTGGGGCCAGTCAGCAGAGATACTTCAAAATATTAGTGTCAGATTTCAGCCACAGGGCTTTCCTTGAATCTGGTGCTTTCTAAGCCATGCAGTTTTGTGAACACTGTGTCCTTTAAAGCTGCTGTCGTAAAAAAAAGATGATAAAAACTACCGGACAGACGTACTGACAACCACGAACACACAAACAGAGGAAGCCGGAGTGCAACAAGTTGTACCAGCAACACAGAAATATAAGTCATACGACTGTGGTGGCTGCAGGCTGTTTGTTTTTAGTTGTGCACCCAACTCCTGACTGCCGTGTCTAATGAAATAAATCCTTTTCAATTAACTTCTGCCTGTTAGACAAGAAGACAAACAGTTATTGTATTTAAGCCAAAATCAGAATGTGGTGTCTTTAGAAAAATTGGTCATTTGTGTTTTATTCAATAATAAAATATATAACAAAGCAATTTATACAATGATGTGAAATTGATTTTTGAATTTTGTTAAATAAAACATTTTCTTTGCTCCACTGCCTTTTTCAACCTCATAACTTTTTCCACCATTCCTGATTGCTCACATACATGAGAGTCCTCAGGGCTTTTAAAGAGTCTCAAAATAGTTTTCATTTCTAAAAGGACAACACATCTGATAACGTCATAGTGGTTGTACAGCCTCAGATAATTACTAGAATGTGACTCACATTCTTGGTGACTTGCTTGAGTTGTAATTCCTAATTCCTGAATTCCTAAATGTCAAAGAAGACAGGTTGTATTAGCATATTATAATAAACATTAGCATTAACATAATCGGATTATTGGTTAGATATGTAATTAAGTATGTAAAATAAAATTATGTTAGGTAGAAAATATAAGCAAAGGGCAAGGTTGCTGGTGAACACGTGAATATGTTGTATGCTTTTAGGTTGGAGGTGCAAGGTACTAGACAAAAGTTATAACATTTACTCCTTCAAAACAAAGATTGTTGTAATGGTTTTGGCCAAGGTTACTGTTTATTAGTAATTTTATTTACATGACCATTTAACCTTCACACTAGCATTCTATTATGATAAGAATTCCACATCATGTAAGGTTCATCAGCTGCAGTCAGGGGTTGTTGTTATGCAACCATAGGGGTAAATGCTTATAAAAGCAGAAAAACATTAGATACAGAAGTTACTGATCCACCTGGTTTATAGCTCAACTATAGTTTGTGAATAACCCCCCTTACTAACGCCAATAAGAGTTTAACTTTTTTTCATTTTTTTCATTTATTTGTAGGTAAATTGTTCTTTTGAGTGACGTTATTGTTAAACGTTTGGAAAAGATATTCTTTGACCGATGCTTTCGTTATATATTTTTTACATAAACATTAGATAAATGTGTTTTAAGGATACGAGAGGTGAAGTATACCAATGACAGGCCCACAACGGAAACTTTACGGTTACGTAATGTGAATAGACAAAACGGGTAATTCGCGGCGCAAAGATATTCGGAAATACATATATGGAAATGACCTGGACGATTTGCAAAAGCTGATTGGTGGAACTGAAGATCAGGCTCCGCCTCTCTTGTGGCCGTTGATCACCCATCCACTTCCCTTGCTCTGTCTTCCAGTAGCTCTCCACCCACCGACGGATAGAAAAGACGATACAGCACTGACGCTCGTCCCCGTATAACCATATGGCCAAAACAGCCCTCTTTCTTTCTTTCATCGTTGGGTCCACTACTCTTTAAAAATTCCGCCGAAAAAGAGAAGACGATTTTCCAAAACATTTTGGCCGTTATCTCACGTAAGTACAGCGAAAAAACTCCGCGTTGACTTGTGTGGACTAGAGCAGGAGGACGTAACATGGCGGGCTGCTCTTTCTGCCTTCTTTCCACACATGACACGCCGAGTCATTGGATTTTGCCTTTCACACATTCCATTGCCACCATCGAGTGTGATATTGTGATATAAGATATTGTCGTATGAAGGATTTTATTTGTATCCACATACCATGTCGTTTTCAGTGTTGAATTTAGGTTTATTTCTAAATAACGGCTCTGACCGGAGCTTCTTGTATCGTCGTGCGGTGTGTAGATAATCTCAACACAAGAGGCAGTCTCGGCGCTGTTTGACACAAT
Source organism: Cynoglossus semilaevis (assembly GCF_000523025.1). Lineage (NCBI taxonomy): Eukaryota > Metazoa > Chordata > Actinopteri > Pleuronectiformes > Cynoglossidae > Cynoglossus > Cynoglossus semilaevis. Next base: position 11,119,869 of record NC_024324.1, on the reverse strand, counting down.
CACGTTTACGGTGTTCAAACTGACTTTCAATAGAACCCGTTGTTCTATTAAAAATATATCGTTTTAGTTAATAAACAGTTAATGTTTACATATTTGATTGGTAGTGTCTCTTGTCCTTACTGTTTGTGGTATTACTGCGCATGCGTAGAGTGTCATTGGACTCTGAGCACAATGTGATGTAGTAGTCAAAAATCAACGTTTTAAATTAATATTTTTACTTACAGGTGTTTAAATCTTATATTAGAATTGAACAATATAGACGGGGCACTGTACTGGATCGAGGATGTAAATATTGTGGTGCTCAGGGTGTTTATTTCGTTTTTCTTGTATGAAGATAGTTTGTTTCACTACAGCTGCTGTTTAACTTAAATCATATTGATAAACCTGCAGCTTGTAATTGCATTCATTAAATTATTTCTTTGAGCAATCGAGACATTTTGAGATCATGAAATGTAAAACAAAAATATCATCAGAATTTAAAAAATTGTCATTGATATACAAAAAAACCCAGAACTGGATTTTTGTTTTTCTTGAACCCTAAATAGTGTAAAGACAAATAAACCACTTCATTCCTTATTTGGCAACAAACTGGATTTGACATCTTTCCCAAACATAACATTCAAAAAAATGTTATTTTGATATTGCAAAATATTTTTGTGAACTATTCCTTTTGAGTTGATGTGTATTTTC
>NC_024324.1:11117778-11119122 GCF_000523025.1 Cynoglossus semilaevis | reverse complement strand
CTTTCTTTAACATATTTCTCTGGGTTTGTTTGGCAGGGCTCCCCTGTCTCTGCACAGGTGTATGAGCGCTACCCAGAGGGCCTAGGGGCGGCTCTTTACCGGGAGCAGTTTGACTTCAACGCTGAGCCACCTTGGGATCCTAGCTGATAGCGGGACAGGTCCATCTCCTGACTTGTCCATGTGAGTGACTCAGTGTCTGTTCTACACACAGAGACATGATATGCTCACACATAATCCCACTGATGTGAACAGAACAAAGTCTGGGTGTCATAAGAAAACCACTACACTGAAGTGTGTTCTTAAAAAACAAGTACATTTTGTGTTGAGAAATTAAGCAATCTACTTAAGGACTATATTGATATGCAGTTGGTGTTTCTATTAATTTTATAAGGAACATTTTTTCCTGTAATTTGATTTCTGTGTGAAATAATGATGGAACATGTGTCAGGTGACCTAATAACCCTATTTGTCTTTCTGTTTCTCTTCCAGTTTGTTGCATACCGGCAGGACCCCATTGGCTCAGTCGTGACCCTTTGACTTGTTTATCTGTTCTTTATGATTGTCGGTTTAGCGGAATACGGTTAAGATGAAAGGACTCGCTGACAAACCCAATGACATCGTTGAACTCCTGGAGGGAGGAGTAACTCTTGAAGACGTAATTGATGGACACATCTACGAACAGGCTCTGGTCAGTTTCCCCAAAAAGATAGAAATTTATTTTGAGGAAGATTGTCCTTTTTCAGTGTTTTCAGGTGCTATTTGGTCATTTATTTTTTTTTGTACTTCAGCCAATATCTCTCTCATTATCTTTATGCTTACAGGTAGAGAAGAGTGCATTTGTGGTGGGTGACCTTGGTGCGCTGATGCGACAACATGCCTGCTGGCAGAGCATTGTACCACAGCTGCAGCCATACTACCCAGTCAAGTGCAACAGCAGCCCAGTAGTCCTACAGGTGCTGGCATCCTTGGGCCTGGGCTTTGTTTGCACAAACAAGGTAAATGACATTACAGTTGAACAATAAATGTCTTTTCACATTCAGGAGGTACTGTCTGCTTATTATAGGACTTTGTTGTCTTTAGCTTCATTTTTTTTGTGTGTGTTTGTGCCCTTTTCTTCCTCCAAGGCTGAAATGAACCTAGCTCTGGATCATGGCGTGTCACCAGAAAACATCATTCTGTCTGGTGTTTGCAAGCAGCTGGCTCACATCAAACATGCTGCCAAGAACAACATCCAGTATCTGGTGTGTGAAAATGAGGCAGAGCTGGCCAAGATCTCCCGCCTGCACCACAGTGCAAAGTAAGTTTTTCAAACTAAAGATATGTTTCTGGCCACCCTGCCCCATA
>NC_024324.1:11115345-11115912 GCF_000523025.1 Cynoglossus semilaevis | reverse complement strand
TTTTTTTTTGTACTTCAGCCAATATCTCTCTCATTATCTTTATGCTTACAGGTAGAGAAGAGTGCATTTGTGGTGGGTGACCTTGGTGCGCTGATGCGACAACATGCCTGCTGGCAGAGCATTGTACCACAGCTGCAGCCATACTACCCAGTCAAGTGCAACAGCAGCCCAGTAGTCCTACAGGTGCTGGCATCCTTGGGCCTGGGCTTTGTTTGCACAAACAAGGTAAATGACATTACAGTTGAACAATAAATGTCTTTTCACATTCAGGAGGTACTGTCTGCTTATTATAGGACTTTGTTGTCTTTAGCTTCATTTTTTTTGTGTGTGTTTGTGCCCTTTTCTTCCTCCAAGGCTGAAATGAACCTAGCTCTGGATCATGGCGTGTCACCAGAAAACATCATTCTGTCTGGTGTTTGCAAGCAGCTGGCTCACATCAAACATGCTGCCAAGAACAACATCCAGTATCTGGTGTGTGAAAATGAGGCAGAGCTGGCCAAGATCTCCCGCCTGCACCACAGTGCAAAGTAAGTTTTTCAAACTAAAGATATGTTTCTGGCCACCCTG
>NC_024324.1:11106466-11115275 GCF_000523025.1 Cynoglossus semilaevis | reverse complement strand
CTGATTTCTTTCTCCACTTCTAGGTTGTTGCTGCAGCTGACCACTGATGCCCATGCGGCTGAGACCAGCATGGCCTTTGGCTCGTCTCTGAAGAGTTGTCGACATCTGCTGGAGGTAGCCAAGGATCAGGGTGTGCAGGTGGTGGGGGTGACCTTCACCATTCCCAGCTCCTGCTCAGACCTCCAGCAGGCTTACACTCACGCGCTGTCAGATGCCCGCTGTGTGTTTGATATGGGGGTGAGTACCGCCTGATTATCTTTGGAGCTCCGGTGGATTTTTAACTGTGGGAATTTCTTGTTGTTATCAGTCATTGTAAGCCATTGTCCTTTTGTTTTCAGGTGGATCTGGGCTTTAACTTGAACATCCTGGACATCGGTGGTGGATTTACTGGCTCAGAGTTTCAACTCAGACAAGTGTGTTAAATTTCTCTGATCTTTTTTTCATTATTAATGTTTCCCTTCAGTTTTGCAGAAAAAAAATTGAATCTGGTCTCAAGTTGTTTTCCTCATTGTTGTTTGTGCAGGTGGAGTCTGCAGTCAGACCGCTGCTGGACGCTTACTTTCCACCACTGTCTGGTGTTCAAGTGTTGGCTCAGCCAGGCACCTTTTATGTGGCTTCAGCGTTCAGCCTCGCTGTTAATGTGATTGGGAAAAAGATGGTGACGTGCCACTGGGACAGTCTAACACAGGGTGAGTTGTGTAATTCGTTTTTCTCACCCTCCTTCTCTCTCTAGTCCAGATACAGGCAGTCATAACTGACCTGACAGCACTTCCTAGAGAATGATCTACTTTTGTGAAGTTGTTACTCACTGTGTTAACAGGTGACAACAATGAAGACACAGAGTTTCTGTACTACATGAATGAAGGTGTTTATGGTCCATTCAGCTGCAAGCTCCTGGGAAACTCTATCGCTGCCCCTTCAGTGCACAAGGTTAGTAAGTCAGTGAGTCAGCCCCATTCACAGCAGCCTGAGATCTGATCATCTGATTGCAGCCTAAGTTAGTTCATGTATTATGAACATTAAAAAGGCAGCAGCTGAATTTGACTGCAGACTGTACTGAATAATAAACTAACCCTACAGAGAATCTGTTTTTTGTCATACAGAGGGGAGACGTTTGGTGGGAAAAATCAGTAGAATGTAGGTCAGTAGTTGAAACAGTCAGGGGAAAAAACAGTGTTTCTTTAAAACCGGTTGTCTTCTTCTGCCAGATTAGATTTTTGTCTAAAATTCCAAAGACATTGTAGATTTAATTTAATTATTCCTTCCTTCAGCATGTGCTGTGTGCTGAGGAGACGGCCTATCCCAGCAGCCTCTGTGGCCCGTCCTTAGACGACCTGGACCAGGTGGTGGAGCGGTGCCTCTTGCCTGAACTTAGCGTGGGTGACTGGCTTCTGTTTTCCAACATGGGAGCTTATAGTCTGGAGGAGTCAATCTGCCTCTCTGACTCTCACCAGCTGCCCATCTACTACACTGTGTCCACCTCTGACTGGTGAGTCCACGGCCAGTCAGCCTGGAGAGTTTTCATCGACAGGTTTCTGTTATATGGAAAGGTTCTCACAAAGATCTTGTCCTATTATTTGGGTTTGCTTTCAGGTACGAAATGCAGGAGGCTGGTGTCGCCCTGGACAGTACCATGAAGAACGTCTCCATGGTCCACTACAGTGCGTAAATGGCCCTCTGGCTCCGTCCCATATAGTATTGCACAGATCCTCCTTAGCCTGTCCTTTGACCATGCGTGCTGAGGGGTCAGCATGGTAATTAGGACGAGGGGCTAAATGTGGTCAACATTCCAACCACCTTGGGAAAATGATGTGTCCTATTAATTCTTCCAGGAATTGGGCTTTTTTTCACCTTTAGAAATGGTAAACAATTGGTAGTTTAAGAAGCAGTTGTAGAGTTTATATTTCTGGAAGATGGTCTTTAGTTCTACTCCTCCCTCTGAATTCAGATTTTGTCAGCTCAAAGAACTCTGGCCCAAGCTCAGATGACGTATGCAACAAAATGGACGACTCTATGGAGATGGAACCCCGCCCCCCCCCCCAACATGTTTGGGTTGGGTTTTGTTTCCCTGATTTAAAAATAAAGATCTGGTTTACAAAATGTACAATTGATTTAAGTCATGCTCTTCATCGATCACTTGTTGACAGTCGTGTAAATCCTGTATCTTTTCAACACAATGCATTTTTGTCTGTAGGAGACTTGAAGAAATAATCGACGCTCGGTGTAGAATCTGTATTTCAGACGTCTCACTTTGCAGAGTTTAAATGAAACGATGACAATGATGTATCAGTTTTCTTCATTGCAGTTCACCTCGATGCTTTTTTCTATTTATTAGATTCCGATTTTACTGGGTCACACTTCAGACCCGTGTTTGTGTGTTCAGCCCAGGTATTATGCTGTGGCCCATCTACCAGTGTTTTCAGGATTAAAATATCAATGTGTTTTTTTTTTTTGTTGTTGTTTTTTTTAATGCTACATTGATATAAGTGTGCTGTGATTGTCATTAGTGACCTCAGTGGTTTCCCTTTACTCAAATGGCTTGAAGGATTGCAGGGGGATTTTCTTCACACTGAGTAAGAGCTTAAGTACAGACGTGCTTCGCACACGCTAACACTTCGTGTGTCTTCTAGACAGGTTTATCTGGTTGCACGTGCACAAAGTCTTTTCTAGGTAAAAGAAATACTGACACTCACCAATGCAGACTCTTGAGCTCTTCATATCAGTGTCTCCTGCCAAGGAATTGTTTTCTCTGATCTGAAAAACCAGCAAATTTTTAATTCATTGTCAAATTGCAACTGAGTGAAAGTGTGTATGACACTGGCCTCTCTGAAGATGACTTTAAATTTTTCTCATTATCTCTAAATTCACCCTTGGACAACATTCATTCACTGTCACAGTAAATTCCATGTCTAATGTTAGAGGTTACTGATGTAACTGCAATATTTAAAAGAAATCTGCCCGCGTGTTGAAATTATTAATGTATTAATGACATCCTTGTCTAAGGCACTAATGGACCATAGCCTGTTTTAAATGTAAATTGTGCTTGTTAAAGTAATGAAAGTGATTAATTTAATACATTTCTGATTGAAATCACTCTCTTGTGTCTGTGTGTTCTGTGGGTTGGGACAGTGAACTACCTTGGGGGTTTTTTTAGGTTTCTTAACATAAAAGTTGATTAAACTAATAATTTCCTTCCGTGTGTGCCCTCCATTATAGTAGGGGCAGTGGTGAAGGAAGAGGACTTGGGTCTGAAAGGCTTCAGGTTCGAGTCCATCAGCTGCCAAGTCACCACTGAGGTGCTTTGAGCATGGCACTGTCCCACACTCTGCTGCCCACTGTTCACTTTGGTGATGGGTTAAATGCAGAGGTCACATCTGGTTGTGTGCAGTGGTGTGCTGTCACAATGACAAATGGTTCACTTTCCTTTACCCTATCTGTGCATTGCTGCCACCCATGGGCCAACTTTTCATTGGTCAATTTTTTTCAAGCCTTAAATTGATATTGAACTTTATTTGTCTCTGGTTGTCTTACATTAGAAGTAGAGCCAACAGAAATGTGAGGAGAGGCAAATCTCAGTAAAAACCCCAGGCCAGTAGAACACTAACTGTCAGCAGTAAACATTTGGAACCGGCTGCCTCTCAACACAAAGCTAATGTTTCCTTTATTATTAAAGCTGAATATAACTGTCACTGAGAGCTGCTGCAGTGACAGATGACTCACCAGTATCACCAGCAATGTCAGGGGAATGACTTACCCAAGAGTAATAACCGTAGCTCCTATCAAGTGGTACACATAAGTATTTTAGTTTTATACCTTGAAACTGTACTGTGATTATAAATACATTTTAATAAAATACATAAAAATATATAAAAAGTCATGTTGATTTAAATATTTACCTGAAGAAACTATATAGAACACATAACAGAAAAGAGTACACATGAGATCATTTGGTCAGTAAATGTCACCATTCCGTATACCAAAAGAGTTTGTATACCGTATCTTCACCACTACTTGTTGCTAAACCTCACATGTTTCAGCTTTAAACTTAAGGGTCTTTAGGTGATACACCTCTGAACGTTTTCATTGTGATTCTAAATATGGCCTCTCTGATTGGTCTGATTACATAGTGTTTTTCTACTAAATGTCCACTTACCAGTGATGAGTGTTTTTCCAGATGATGAAATCTCGGGACAACAAAGGACGGCACAATTAGCTTCAGCACAAAACCATATGACCGTTTCCTCCATCTAAAAAAAAATAAAATAAAATAATCATGGATAACTGTCTCACTGTGTCACTCTAGACACAAAATTGCTTGCTTCAAATTATAAGGATAAGGTTTAGATAACTCGGCCTTCATATGTCAAACATCTTTTATGAAGCAATCACAACATAAACCAGTCCAGTTATAATTAATAATATAATAAACTTGATAATTTGAAACCTTGTCTGAGTTATTACTGAGTTACAAGTCAACAATACTCCAGCAGGGGTCAAAACTAAAGTTGTCAAGATTAAATATGTACTTGTTTGGTATCTTTGGTAAGATAAAGATTTCCGGTCGCTAGTGTTCTATGATTACCATGAGGTTGGTTAGTCATTTCCTCTGACTGGAATACAACAGTACTGCAACTACTACATTAGGTTAGCTAAATAAATTAGGGAAAAAAGATCAAGTACTCGTCGGGGGATTTGGGACCTTGGTATGCAGGTGTAAATACAAGTTTCTACCAGAGGTAATAACCAATTATTTGTTATTAATTAGCAACTTCTTTATTACTCTTTAAACACTGTCCGATTGGACAATGACTCTATGCTGTTAGTCACATAATTAGCAAATTAAGTGCTAATTTTGACTTCTTTTTTTTTTTTACATCAGGCTAATGCTCATCTAATACATTTGTTGATACGCTAGACAAACAAAGCTAACAATTTGCGATTTAGACTTCTGGATTATGGCCTCTACTTAGGTCAAAGTAAACCTGCGGTGTTTGTTAGGAAGCGGAACATGTGAAAGAGTACGTGTTAATTACTAGGTCATTATTACAATCTGAAGTTATTAGCTGTTTACCACTAGCCATTTTTCAATTGTTGAACATTTTCAAGTACAAGCAACGCTGCAATGCTAGCTCAATATTTTCTAACCCATTACCCCTCTGCCTATGAAAATGGTGGGTGACTGTAATTGGCTAGAAAATGGCATGATATGACATCAGAATAAAAAGGCCCGCCCATTTAGCTCATTTCCTCGACAGCCTATTGGCTAATCTGGGGCTGTGTCACATGACTTCTAGGAGTTGTCGCTGTAGCCACGCCCAGTTGCCTAGCTATGCGCAGTGTCAGCCCAAAATCCAATCAACAAGTCTCCATTTACCGGAAAATGTTAAAGTGGGCGATGAGGCAGAACACCTGGGCAGCCGGAAATGTGTCTCAGAGTGCTGAGACGAGTGTAAAAAGTTATTGAGTTTTTAGGCCCGGACGCCTCCTATTGGTCAGTTTGGGCTGCATGCAAATGAGGGCGGCTACGTCAGATCCTGAACTTAAGCGCCATTTTTTCCTCAATAGGAGGAAGAAAAGGGACAAAAGCTTGAACGACAATAAGTTGAGTCACTACGCGTTTGAAAATATTGCCGTTCGAATCATCACGCGTTCCCCCCGCTCTCGGTGGGTGTGGATGGAAGATGCTGTGTAAATGAGCGTGTGCGTGCGCAGCGTTAGTGGCAGACGTACCCTCTAGGTACACACACACACTAACCCACAAACACGCATATTTATATATATATATATATATATACACAGAGACCGAGAGTTGAGGACCGGAGGAGGACAACGCTTAAGCTGCCAGAGGAGACACAGCTATTACCGACTTGCAGTAGAAACATCGAGGTGAGTGTTAGGGGTGTGAGGAGGGTGAGGGCATCCTCCTGGAGGAGGCGTGCGTCTGAGAAATGGGACTTTGACGAGGAATAAATACACAGAGCACAGTTAGCATGGATGCTGGAGTGTTTACACGCCGAGGTTAACTCTGCATGTGATTTACTAGAACAGTCTCTGCCTCAGTCCTGATATTTTAAATATTAGTTTATTTTGACCAGTTGTAGAAATCCACCAAATCATCCCAAATGTATTAACATTACCAGGACACTTAAACACGCAGAAACCCAATTCTTTGAAACCAAATTGCCCATCCTCAATTTGTCTTTAAACCAGGCTAATCTACTGCTCTTGTGCTGTATTCCATGTTATACACTTATATGCATTTTAAAATATATATACGTACATACATTACATTTTTTTTAAAGATCCACTTGACAAACAACCACTAGTGCACATTCTAAGAGGAACATTGTAAGTTCTTACTTTTTTTTTTGAATAGGTAATTCGCTTTTGTCCCCTGAGGGTGGCGCCATAAACATAGCCATATATAATCCAGGTAATGATAAGGTATGTATTTACATGTATTTTCTGTTAACAGGTCAGTGAGGTATAATGTATCAGCTTCCAGTTGGAAATATTGAGAAAATCAGACGAGCACGCAAAGCGGTGAAAAATGTCCTGGGTGAAATAGGCCTGGAAGACTGTCAAAACCTACTGAAGGTAAGAAGAGCTGTTCCAGCTGCAAATGTTTCAACAAATATGAAACGTGGGTCAGACCCTTACCTCGGCTGTGTGCAAAGTTTGTTTTTCATGAACTTACAGTAATTAGTTTAAATGTTTTAATTGGAGGTGATATCTGTTATGTTTAAATGGGGTATTGATTAGTAGCATTTGATCAAATGCAGTTACTATTCAATTTCTTTAATGTTTGTTGGTAATTTTTTCCCCTCTGAAAACATGAATTTTCATGGTTATTTATTGAAGTTAGCCATACAGAGTTTTTCTGCTTCAGTGGTTATGACAACTGGGGGTTGGCCAAAGTCTGAGCTCCAGATTGGAACCATCCAGTTGTATTTTGCAAGCATTTCTGTGAGTGCAGCCTATTTCACAACTAGAGTACAGTGCAGTGTGAACATTTTTACACTTCATAATTTCTGGTAAGGAACAACGTCTCAAATGTTTGAGGTAGACATCAAAATCATTATCAGTAAAATTGGATAAATAAGATTTATATTTACTAGAAATAAAGTTTTGAAAGTTTTTGTTCACTGCACAGGATCTCAGTGAAAATGATGACAAAGGTAAAGAAGAAGACGACGAGGCCTTTCAGGAAACTGAATGGAATGATTTTACCAATAGCTACGGGACAAGAATGTATAAGAAGGTGAATATAAAACTGTCTTCATCTTTATATCAACTTATAATTTATTAATAACGTATTTTTTACAACCTTAGCTTTCAGAGAATATTATTCTAAGCTCTAAAAAAAATTATCTCCACTATTTCTCTGTTTTGTTTGTTTTTGATCAGTGGCCTTATCGACGCCGGGCTCTGTGCTGCAGCATGTGCAAGTACTCAACACAAACCCTCAACAATTTCACCAATCATGTTACTCGCCACCATGGAAATCTCCAGCCTCTCTGCTCCTTGGCGACCTGTTCTCAATGCGTGTTCGTTGGCACACCCAAGGTTGTCAAGAAGCACATGCTCCTGTTCCATTCCAAACCCACGCCAACAGCACAGCCACAAAGGGAAGCCGCATCAACCACACATCATAGCATCCAGAGGTATCAGTGTCGCCGATGTGGACTACCAAGTTCATCCTTGCTTGTGATGAAAAAGCACGTTATTCTCAGACACTTGAACAATTTGGCAGAGCAGTACATAGGCTACAGGATGAATCGTCAAGGACTCACTCGAACAAAGATCTACTGCTGCAAAGTGTGCAGGGTTAACACAGGAAATATAGATCACATGTTGCGTCACTTGCTGGTGGAGCCGTCCCATTACGCATTCAGCTCACAGGTCCAAGGCCTGATTTACGAGAATAAGAACTACACGGTGAAATCAGCACCGAACGGAGAAGGTTTGTTTGTGACTTTACCAAACATCGCTCCTAAACCACAACAGGCCCAGATAATCAACAGTAAACCTTTGTTGATACCCAGTAACGGTCAAGCTGCTGGGACTGTGGTAACATTACAGCAGCTTCAAGGAGCTGCAAATGGAACTGCACTCATTTGTGCTCCTGGAACCAATCAAACTTTTCTGCCCCCTCAAGCGTCAGCGCTAGTACAGCTAGCTAGTGCTGAGGCCAAAGGCCTGCTTCAGCCTGGTGCAACCATAGCCCTGAGAGGAACCTTATCTCAAGGAACATCTGTAGTGCAAATCCCTACCGCTTCAAATGTGGCCCTCAAAACAACTCCACTGACTCTAGCGCCTCCTGTGGTTCAACAACAACAGCTAGTCCCTCCACCACAGCAAATCCTTATACCATCAAAAGTGAATGCTAACACAACAGTGGTGGCTGGAAGTGAACCTAAGGCTTTGGTTATGAGGCAAAATGTACCCACAAGTCAAGTCAGCCTTCAAGGCACCATGATGACCTCACAGTCCCTGCTGACTCACCTGATCCCAACGGGCAACAAGGTGAACGGGATGCCCACGTACACTTTTGCTCCACTCCAAGCACCGCTGCGTTATGCTCAGAGCACCGGTACACCTCTGAAAGCTGTGGAGCAGACGAGCAACTCCCAACCCCAGACAAAGAAATGGATTACTTGTCCCCTCTGTAACGAACTTTTCCCTTCTAATGTGTATGATATTCACACAGAGGTCGCCCATCAGACCAAAAACTCCTCAACTAACTCTGAAAGCGTGGCGGCACGGGCAGCATTTCTCAAGAAGATGCCTGACAAAACTGTCAAATGCC
>NC_024324.1:11075910-11106374 GCF_000523025.1 Cynoglossus semilaevis | reverse complement strand
CCAACACTTGTTGCATGGCCTGAGCTGCTTGCACTGCTCCACCATGTTCTTTTCAATCAAACAGTTGGTTGAGCACATAAAGCAACACGATCCCACAAGCAAGACGTTCAGCGATTTCCTTCGGCAGAAGTTCAGGATCTACACAAAACGTCCTGGTGGGATTTTGTTTCCTCACTTTGACGTCCACACCACCGCACCGAAAGAGGTTCTCGGAGACACTGAAGTTAACGTTGCCCTGGTCACTAGTTCCCTGGACCTGATTTACATTAAACTGCGGCCAAGCAGCCCGCCAGACATCTGTCCAGCACCAGCTAAAGTCAACCATGCCTTCTGTTCCTTCTGCGATGAAAAGTTCCAGAACGATGCCAAACACCTGCAGCATCTGAAACAGAAACACTTTGTAGCACCGACCATTCATGCCATACTAAAGACAGAGGCTTTCAAGTGCATATACTGCAACGGGGTCTACACCGGAAAGGTCACTCAGCAGGCTGTGATGCTCCACATTCAGCGATGTCGCTGTTCACCAAAGCCATCGCAGCCACCACCCAAACCAACTGCTCCTGCACCCCCACAACTACAACCACAGCCTCAGCCGCCTGTGAAAACAGCTCAGCAGGTCCTTCAGCAACCGGGGGTCTACTTCCTTCAAGTCCCACAGGGTGTGACCATGAAGCAGACTGCAGTTCAGGGTCGTCCCATCCTCCCTATGACCAAAGCTCCAGTATCGGAAGCAGAGCTGCAGTCCAAGAAGAGGCTGGAGGCTGCGTTGAAAAAGGTCATTGAAGACAACAAACGAGAGCGAGAAGAGAAGGCAGCGCAGCGAAAAAGACATGAAAAGGTGGTGCCCACACCGGAGCCTGAAGTTGTAGTTGACCCCAGAGTGAAGCTGGTCATGGAGCCCACTTCTGTCGATCGGTGTGACATGGAGGAGCGCAGAAACTTTATCGGCAAATACTTCAACTGCAACCCATACGCGAGCAGGGCCGAGTCGGAGGAACTGTGCAAGAGGCTCTTTATCACAAAGCAGGAGTTGGCGGCGCACTTCAGCAACAAGCGCAGCAAGTGCATGAAAAGTCTCAAGAGGAAAACGTCTGTTATTTTCCTCGGCTTCAACATGAAGGAGTTGAGCAAAGTCAAACACAACCTCTTCATCCCAGAACAGCAGCCTGTGGAACCCCTGGAGCAGCAGCCAGAAGAACAGATGAAGCGGCAGCCTGCAAGTTCTACAGTACAGGCAGAAAACTCCGAGGAGGAACCCGAAGCTATGGATCAAAGTTAAAATGAAAAAGGTACTGATCTGGTTGCTACGGACGGCACGAAGCAAACTGAGTTTGAAAGACCAAGTATTTCAGATTCCGATAACTTGGTTTAAAAACACTCGATGATGCCACTGCGTTCACGGTCGGTGTCAGTTTTGCTGTGCATACAGAGTATTTCCAAATACAGTACCAGAGGGCAGCTCCTCCGTGTACTGTTTATAGATAGTGCTTCAGTTGACTTCAGTATCATTTTTCCATCCATGACGATGTACTGTCTGATATTAAACCTGTGATAAACAAACGTACTGCAGATACAGATGTGGTGCAGACTGCTAAGCTGCATTACCATTTAGTTGGTCACATGACATTGTTCAACTTACTGACTTCAATATAAGCACTGATTTGTGCCTGGTCTCTCCCAGTTTTTTCTTGCACCTTTATTTAAGCCAATTTTCTATTATTATTATTATTATTGTTATTTTTGTTCCATACAGATTAGTGTGGTTTACAACAAAGACAAAATGGAGTTTTCACTCCCTCACTAGTTCCCATTTAAACAGTTAGTGAAAGGTAAATCCTGCAGTTTTGAAACAGTTCTTGATACACCGTTTGGTCATGCTGGGTTCTGTGGACCAATGAGCACTTGGTTACTGTTACTCTTTTGGCTTGAACCTTATTTTTTCCAAATATTAAATTATTTTGTGCCATGGATTTAGAGTTGCTGTCAGTAAGTTTGAACTTCTTTCCCTTCTCTACTGTTGGAGAAGACTTTAGACTTAGTTATCTGAGGAGGAATACAGTCTTATCAATGTGTTGTTGTGAGGTCAAGCAGCTGGTTGAGCTGCTTGACCTCACAACATAACATTGAAAAAACTGTAACTGAAATGCATACTATCAACCATCTGTCATGCAGTGTGGTTTGGACTAGTTGACTTAACTGAAGCAGCTTTGAACCTTCAGCCAAATTACATCAACCATAATATTGTCTTACGTCCTGTCACCATGTTTGTTGCACCATATTTTTATATTCTTTTCTTAAACGGTTAATGAACAAAAAACATTGGCTAAGGCAAACTTTTTTTTTTCTGTCAAAGGGACCCCTGTGTTATAGAAAAAATAAAATGTTTCTTTTTTTTTTCAGAAAATGCTGGTTGCTTGGTTTCGGTTAAGTGTTCTGTTGACCATGTGGGGTCATCTCTTCTCAATCAGAAGAAGCAGAGATAGTTAAAATGTAATAAACTGTTTTCAAAGAAGTGTTTGTCTAACCCACTGTTTAATTTACCATACCAATAAATAAAGTAACGTGTGATTCAAAAAGCCCGCAGTCAACAACCCTACAGCTAAAATTAAAGTTATATCAAGCTAATAAAAGTCACTGATGAAGTCAGAACTAATTCCTCTGACGGCAGTGAGTGCCACAAATATGATTGTGATGGTTGATCGCCGTGAAAACAACAGAGTTGTTCTTAAGCTTCACTACAATTAAACATTTCTACTTGATGGAACAGCTACTTGATTTTCAAGTCTAAAAATAAACTTTTACACTGAGTCCTGAGTTGATCCAGGACTGAGGGGCCGCTGTAGCTGTTGGTCTCAACCATCTCCAGCCTATTCCTGTATTCTACTGGGATGTTGTTCTGCTGGGCCCCCAGACACACCACCTAATTCAGAGCACAGAGAAATAGATGACGTGAACAGTGGAACATACCTCAAGCAATGGAATATGGAGATTTGTGTTTGTTTGTACCTGTTTGTACTGAGGGGAGGGAAGACAGGCGTGGAAGTTGTTCATTTGATATGTCCTGCAGAGGACGGCTCCTTCATCAGTGTCCACTGACACTTCCAGTGGTGAGTACATCCCTAAATTCACACCTTCCTGACTGAAGAAAGAAAGGGTAGCATTAGGACAAATGTCACACCAGCTGTGTATTTGGAGGTGTGTGTGTCTCTCACTTGTCCAGAGTTGAAATGCTTTCTTTGCTCAAAGCCCAGATCACACCCCACACCTCTGCCCCTGGGCATGCCTCAATGCTGGCCACTCCACCATGCCAAGCGTTGTCAATGTTTTCATCCCACAGGCCAAAGCAGAGTTTGTAGTCCTGCACAAACACATTTGTATTTTTACTTGGGTCTGCAGGTCATTGTACTACTAAGCTCCTTCCTGAAAGACCAATGATCCAAACAGGTGACTTCAGGAACTGGTGTTACTGCCTGTTTCATTTATCTAACATAATAAATTCCTGCAGTATCTTTTTGGCTAACTTTTACACAGTGTTTCAGGGCCTGGTTATGTTAGTTTAGGCTGCACTTGTGCACGTGTGTGAAAACACGAGTTTTATTTTAAAGTGCCATTTTCAAGATAGAATCTTTTTTTAAAAAACTTTGTGTAAATGTAAATTATCTTTAGGACTTTGACAACAACATTTCTCAACAGAAGGGGGCAGCAGTTGACAGTATCATCATACAGTATCATCTCAATCGAGTCCTCACTCCAGGCACTGTCGAGTATCATCTCAATCGAGTCCTCACTCCCGGCACTGTCGTACTCACTGTCCCTCGCTGGGTTATTTTACCCATTTTTATAAGAATAATATCAAATGTTTTCTTAATTATTATTTTATATTATCAATATATTTGTTTTTACTATGTTTTTGATGTTTACATGGGGGGGTGAATTTAATTTAATTAATAGTATATTTCTGGGGGGCTGGAACGAATTAATTGATTTTAGTTATTTGTAATAGGGGAAAATACAATAAAAATACGAGTTGATGGACATACTAGTGCTGTGGAACGGATTAGACTCGTATCTCGGGGCCTCACTCTACACAGTTCTCTTTTGCAAAACCTCATTTGAAACTGCCACTATGTAAAACCAGTCACAAAAAACAAAATGGCAAAATGCCTAACTTTGTAGACTATTTGGATCAATCTAACCTCTCACCTTCCCATTCCCGTCACAAATGTAAAAACATTTGGAAACATATGGTAACAAAAACATACAAAACATATTTTGAAAAAACAAAACACACTGTGAAAACATGTTGCTACAACATGGCAGCATCCAAAAGGATGAAACACTTGTGATAGAAATAAAATTAGGAGAAATAAAAGTAGTTTTGCCATCACTACAGCGTTCCCCTCATTAATGTATACCTAACGTATATAGTAAATATTCCATGTTGAAACCCCAAAATGTTTTGCAAAGTGGCGGCATAAATAACTAAAATATGTTTTCTTTGTTGAAACTAAAAGAATTGTCAACATCCCCTACTGAATTGTTTGAGTCAATGACTGTCGGTATTAACAACTAGTTTTGCGACCAGGTGAATTGAAGGCGTTAATTAAACAAAATGAACTGAACTGAGAACAGTCTTTAAATGCCCCTTAATGTAACGTTTTTACCTACATATAGACCCGTAAAAATACAGTACCTTCAGCCGACCGTTACAGTAATAAACCGCCGACGAGTTTGCCAGCTGCAGTCTCTCCTTTAACAAGTTGCTCCCAAACGCGAAATACATGAAGACGTCGGTTGTGGACATTGTTCTTCCTCCTTTCAGGACTCGTTCAGTGCTGTTGCGGATGTCAGGTAAACAAGTCTAAGTCCGTCAATCATTTGAACAGGTTTAGGATATCCAGACAGAAGTTCCGCCCATATCCGGTCGTTTAGACCAATTGTAGGTCAATGGTCACTAATCGTCAACCACTCATTGGACAGGATTGTCTTCCGGTTCCTACATGAAGCATACATAGAAATGAATCAGTGGAAGAAGTAGTTCCGGTTGTTACCTAAACGGTACTCAATTCCTACCGAGTTATTTATTATATTTTTATTATGTCTAAACATTAACGTTCAATAATTGTTGAGTGCAGCTGATGGTGCGCTTTTAAGCCAAAAGAAGGCGTGACGTACATACAAACGTTTGGCGGGAACTTGGCGGAGCCTAGTGGAACATGGATAAATTATCTTTCGATAGATAAAAAGCGAATGTAAAAATATATGACAGTTCTTATGTGTATGAAAAACAAGCAAAATGCACCAAGATAATTCAGCTTCAGCATGTTATGTAGCAGTCACAATACAAAGCCAATTATTTTCAAAGACACTTTATTTGGCCATCAAATGAAAACAGTAGGAAAACAAAATCCAAGAGATTGAAAAAAACAGTTCACCGAGTCAATAACACAAAACAGAAGGCCTAGGCTTCATCTTCTTGCTCCACCTCTGCCTCGCCCCCTTCCTCTGCCACGTCCTCGACCCCTGCCTCGTCCTCGTCCAGCCACTGAGATGAGAAACGTCAGCATCAGTAACAATTGTCACTCACCTGGCTATTGACTAATTTTCATTAATTCACCAGTGACAAAATATTTATGGATGTTTCAAATCTATTATTTTTCAATGACTACCATCACCTAAATTTGACATCACTTGCATTTAGACAAAGCAGCATTTCTCCAGAAAACAAAACAAAACAAATTTGTCTAAAAATATTAGGTTTGATATCCACTCCAGTCCATCCACAAGTTCATAAAATACATTTTTATGAACTTTCTGTTCTGATGATCACAAATATGCATGCTAAATTGAGTCCACTCACCTGCTTCCCTCTTCTTGGACTTGATCTTAGGCTCAATGTCGACCAGCAGAGTGTCAAGTGGGAGACTGTCGGGCAGGATGAAGTAGCGAATGTTGTTTCCACGGATGCTAAGTGACTCCAGCTGAGTGGGCTCTCTGTTTTTCAGAGTCATTTTCACCGCCTTCAGGTGAGTGTTCATACTGACATCCACACCTAAAATCACAAGAAATCATGTAAATAAGTAAAAGAATTTGTGGGACCAGGTATAAATTATTGAGAAAAACAACAAATGTGAAAAAATTTATATTATAATATATTATAGTCATTAAACCTGTGGCTAGTGATGGCTCAAAGGGCTTATTTGAAAGACTAACAAATAAAACTCTGGGACCATATACTGAATGAGTTACTGCAAACTGTTAAAAATAAGTCCAACACTTTGCTGTCAAACAAAGCAAAGTATACACAAAAACAAGACATTATGGTTAAGAAAAGCGAATGTAGATATATATATATATATATATACACACACATGTATATATACACAAACATTTACTAACATTTATGGGCACTTAAACCGAAATTCATGCTTGTTCTTAGGCGAATAAAGATAAAAAAAAAAAACGATCACTGTCTACCGAAAAAGAGGTAATTGATAAAACTTTATCAGCCCTCTCGGTGACTCTTACCTGTGATGGTACCGTGGACCTGAGTGCCATTCTTTAGTTCTATTGTAGCCGTTTCATGGCTGAGCTTCATCAAAAATCTGGAATATATACGAACCACATTAGACTTCAAAGCAGTATTGTTCACATACAGTACAATGAACATGAAATTATAAGTCCAAATACCTCAAATACATGAGAAAAACATGATCATTAATTAGCCAGTGCTAGCTACTAGCATTGGCGGCAACTACCAAAACAAAAGCAATCGCCGTAAACCGAGGCGTCCAGATTACAAACACGAAAACAAGCTAACAAAACAATAGAACAATGTTATAACTCCTACAACATTAGCTCATATATCACGACCAAATAACACATTTGAATATCGACTCACAGGACTACAGAAGCACATACCCGCCTCCATTCATTTAGCTTTCCCCGTCACTAGCATTTTCCCCGGTAATATCTACAACCATCCGTCCGGAGAAACTAATTTTTTACAATCGCTGACCACATTACAAAACAAGGTAAGGCTGCTTTTCACCACATACCTGACTAGTTTCATGATGGTGAAGGACTATAGACCTACACCGGCAAACAAAAATTGTTTCTGTAAAACAACAGCACAGGCCGCTGTCGTACACTTAACGTCTCCGTCGCTCCTATATGACGTCACGAACCACCGCTGCGAGAATACCATAGGCTTATACGACACTACATTGCCGCCTATTGATGGAGTCAAACCGCGTTTGGCTTAACTTTTTGGAAGTTTACGCTTTTACAAACTGAAATATCTACTTACTCTGCTTAAGATAATAAATATAAATAAATAGAAGTAATTATTTTCAATGGAGTGTAAACAGTCCTTGGTGTTGGCTAAAACCTGTACATCCACACCTTTAATTACAAATATAATTTATAGAAATAAAATATAAAAAAGCTAATGTACACAGAGTACAAACAGTATGTCACTACATACAGGTTTGCTTGTTTTAAACGTTTATGCAGTTTAATTCATTTGACCGAAAAAACAATAAGACCGCAAAACAAAACACTTGATAATGTTGTGTACTTATGAAAACCAGCAGGGGGAGACAAATACCACTGTTCGCGACTCCCAGCTTCTTAATAAAGCATTACTATACAGTATATTTTGATTTTCACAGATGTAATCGCCTGTCATTATCAGAACCATACATTCTATGAATAACACACCATGTGTTTCAAATATCCAAGCATAAAGCATTTTTTAAAATTATTTTAGTTATATCTGATACTGGCACATGAGATCATTGGTTACCATCAAATATAAATTTTCATCAGTGAAAGGACACAAACCTCTTTTTGGAGGACGTTTTGAAATTAAATGTTTAGAACTAACACACTTTCAGTTCATTTTATTGAGAGTAAACCTTGCACTGACACTTTCACTTTAGAGTTTTGGCCACACAACAAAACCTCTCATGGATCCATTGGGAATGTATCATTATTAGCAAGTGCAATTGTGTTTCATCTTATTTTTTTTCTGTTTTCATTTCTTCTGAGGGACTGTTAAAATATAAATATTATATATGAAGTACAAAAGGACACTGACATCAGCCCAGTGCCACAAATCAAATTATGATGTAGGAAAACAAATCAAACAATGATAATAATATAAAAGTGTTACTTGTCAGCTTTAATTATCTGGCCTGAAAGCACTGGATTAGTGCAACTCTAAAACAACCTGCATGTGCAAATTTAAAGACCTTACACTCGTGAGACCATGCAACACAACAGTAGTCCTGTCTACCAAGCAGTGAAGTGTGGGACACTCATGGCATAGTGGGCATCATTAAATGTCTTTTTAGGACCCTACAATTTGTCCCTCATCACCTTCACAGTTTAACGTAGATGTAGATGATGAGTGTTCAATTCTACGCCATACAGTCTGAGGTTCATATCACATTCTCAAAATGAGACAGAAATATGAACAAGAACCTCGAGTATGTTCCAACGATATCCCTAAAACATCACAGGATGGAGAACCAGGATTTTTAAAAAATGTTTTGACAAATGGCCCAAATTTCAAAATGAAACCAAAGCATTAACACCAGACTTGAATGCGGTTGTTGTTTAAAGAGAATGAATAACTGATCAGCCTCAGTTCACACCCTGAATCGTAAAACTGCTGAAACGTAGCTGTGATGAAGTCCAGACAAATCCGGACTGAAAGGTCAAACCATAATAATCATGTGCATCAAGAAGCTCAGTGTGTTATGGCAACAGTCAGAGTGGTGTGTTCTCCATTAGCTGTCACTATTATCATTACTATTATTAGGAATAACAATGTTCAGCGTGCACTCAACATAACAGCATAAATAAATACAAACAACAAAAAGAAACAAATATAATAGAAACTTAAAAAGGCACACATACTCAACAACTCTGGTCACAACTACATAAGACAACATTTTTAAAAATGGGGAAAAATAAAGAAATAAACATTTTTGTTTCCCACTGACTGCTTATCGTGATTGGTAGAAAAGATATGACGAGGGCTGACAAGGATTGCAAGGATTAATTCCCCTGAAAACAAATACCGGTGCTCGTGGTGTTGAAGTGCCCTTGAGCAAAACCACTGAACTTGCATGTGTTGCTCTGTGGCTGTGACTCTTTGTCATCTAATCCAGATGAACCTGCTGTGACCCCCACCACAGACACTACATCAGTGATCTATTGAAGTCTTGACAATGTAAAGTTCAGCAGTGTATCAGAAAACAGGCACAAAGTGTATGAGGGTCCAAATATGAGGATTATGGCCCTATGATTGTACAACATGCTAACAAGCTTCATGATTACAGTCTTCTTCTTCATCATCGTCGTCAGATTTGGCTTGTGTGTGTGAATGTAAGAGCAAGGCCAAATGAGATATTCAGCAGCACCAAAACCTCACCCTGAACAAACAGAAAACACATGAGGCAGAAAAATAAATAAAAAGCTAAAATAATAGTAATTAAAAAAACACATACAGCATTAAATGTCTATTGATGGTCTCAGTAGTTGATGTACTCCATTGTCACTCCTTTTAAATAAAAATAAGTATGACATCATCAGAAGTGGACAGAAGGGTGCCGGGCTTCATGTCCTTCTTTAAATACAATATAATACAAACAGGAAACACTCCAGACCCTAGAACCCCCAGTCTTCTACACAGGCTTTACCTCATCCTTAGGTTTTTTGTTATTTTTTAAATTAGTGCTTCACTCTTTTTTTCCATCTCTCGCTCTCGTACTCGGCTCAACCTTCTTTAAACTCTTTCAGACCAGGTGGACTTGCTCCTCCCACTCCTCAGGCGACTGATCCACATTCAGATGAAGGACAAGGTCTACGTTGGTCTCTGATGCGGGGGCAGTGTCTGTGGGGCTGTTCAGCTCTTGGGAGCAGGACCCTGGGTGTGTGTGCACTTCGTCCAGCGACAGGCCTGCCACACACGCCAAGTCAACGCTCTCCCTGACAGACTCTCTGTCCACCAGCTCCAGTGTGCACGGCCTCGGTGTTGTCGCGACTTCCTCACCTGCAGCACCTAATCTTGGACTTTCACACTCTGCGTCCACCTGTGGCTCGCCCTCCAGGGGCGGCCAGAGCTGGGCAGGGGTCACTCCTCTGGATGCCTGGCTCTCAGTCTCGGTATGTGTGTCGGGGGAAGATTCTGTTTCCGTGGTGGATGGTGACGGGATGAGGGCCAGGCTCTGGGGGTTGTTCTGGGGGTTGATGTTGTTGTTGAACCAGGCCATGATGTTGTCCAGCAGCTGGGCACTGGCTGTGGGGTCCAGGGCTTCCAGACTCTGGGGGTCGCTGGGTGTGAAAGGCCGCCCCGGGGGGATCACCGGTGAGAGCAGCAGCTCTGGCTCGAGCTCTGGAGACGGGAGGCACAGCTGGGCAGGTGGCTGATGGGCCACCTTGGGCAGGTGTTCGAGGACGTTGGGCCGCTCCGGAGCATGGGAGCTGGTGTGCTCAGGGCGGGGGTTGTAAGAGCCCTCTGGTTTTTGACTGCCATCATATTTGGCTGCCTGTTCCTGGTTGTATGTACAGGGAGGGGTGGGGTTGTGTGTGTGATCGGGGGCACAGGTGGCAGTGTGTTCACCAGCCAGATTAGCAGTGGAGCAGCAGTAACTCTGCTCTGTGCCATCGTAGTGGGGGTTTGTGATGGTGATGTGGTCGAGCACTGAACTCTGGTCCTGTCTATGGCTGGGACCAGTGTAAGCAGCAGACAGAGTGCTATGGCTGTACGCGTGGTGTGAACACAGCTGCTCCTGGCTGTAGGGAGTGGTGATGTTCCCCAGTTTCATAAGGCTGTCTCCCAACTCCAGCAGTTCTGCACTGAGAGAGGGAGGCGGGGGAGGTAGAGGGTAGGGATTCGAGGTGAGAGCCTGTGGTTTGGAGTCTGTCCTGTTAGGTGGTCGAGGAGGCTCCAGGCTAGAAGCAGGGAAACAGGAGGAGGTGGCGGCGCCTCTAGCTCCTTGAGGAGCATCAGGGATGAGGGAGTGCAAAGCCACCTCACCCAGGTCCCCTGCTGGACCAGGAATCCTGTCCTGTCCTCTGTCCAGCACGTGGTCCAGCTCCGCTCTCTCCTCTATTCCACCGTCCAGGCCTCGCTCCCTGCGGGAATCCTGGAGCGACAACTGGATGGCCAGGAGGATGTTAGGATCATCTTCGTCCAGTGATCCCAGAACTCTCCTGCGGCCATCGTTCCTCTCGTGAACATCTGAGAGAAAAGAAAATATGTCTGGAAAAGTCTGATTTGAAGGCAGGAAGGAAATGTGACAGAGACGTATTTTTTCACTTAAGGTAAAAGCTGAGCATTGACGTCCGCTATAAGATGACTATAAATCTAGCATGTTCTGTGACACAATTCAAAACATGCATTTGTCATATGTGACAGCTTAAATTTTTTTTTCAAAACAAAAATGTTTAAACATATTATTGTATTGTATTTGCATAATAAAAAAAATACAAAGTACGTAGTCTCTATATACCCTGTAGGAACCACTGATGTAATACATGATAAGAAGTAAAATGTATTCTGTACCTTTCTGCTGGTTAGAGGCTGATGGGCCACCTTGGGCAGGTGTTCGAGGACGTTGGGCCGCTCCGGAGCATGGGAGCTGGTGTGCTCAGGGCGGGGGTTGTAAGAGCCCTCTGGTTTTTGACTGCCATCATATTTGGCTGCCTGTTCCTGGTTGTATGTACAGGGAGGGGTGGGGTTGTGTGTGTGATCGGGGGCACAGGTGGCAGTGTGTTCACCAGCCAGATTAGCAGTGGAGCAGCAGTAACTCTGCTCTGTGCCATCGTAGTGGGGGTTTGTGATGGTGATGTGGTCGAGCACTGAACTCTGGTCCTGTCTATGGCTGGGACCAGTGTAAGCAGCAGACAGAGTGCTATGGCTGTACGCGTGGTGTGAACACAGCTGCTCCTGGCTGTAGGGAGTGGTGATGTTCCCCAGTTTCATAAGGCTGTCTCCCAACTCCAGCAGTTCTGCACTGAGAGAGGGAGGCGGGGGAGGTAGAGGGTAGGGATTCGAGGTGAGAGCCTGTGGTTTGGAGTCTGTCCTGTTAGGTGGTCGAGGAGGCTCCAGGCTAGAAGCAGGGAAACAGGAGGAGGTGGCGGCGCCTCTAGCTCCTTGAGGAGCATCAGGGATGAGGGAGTGCAAAGCCACCTCACCCAGGTCCCCTGCTGGACCAGGAATCCTGTCCTGTCCTCTGTCCAGCACGTGGTCCAGCTCCGCTCTCTCCTCTATTCCACCGTCCAGGCCTCGCTCCCTGCGGGAATCCTGGAGCGACAACTGGATGGCCAGGAGGATGTTAGGATCATCTTCGTCCAGTGATCCCAGAACTCTCCTGCGGCCATCGTTCCTCTCGTGAACATCTGAGAGAAAAGAAAATATGTCTGGAAAAGTCTGATTTGAAGGCAGGAAGGAAATGTGACAGAGACGTATTTTTTCACTTAAGGTAAAAGCTGAGCATTGACGTCCGCTATAAGATGACTATAAATCTAGCATGTTCTGTGACACAATTCAAAACATGCATTTGTCATATGTGACAGCTTAAATTTTTTTTTCAAAACAAAAATGTTTAAACATATTATTGTATTGTATTTGCATAATAAAAAAAATACAAAGTACGTAGTCTCTATATACCCTGTAGGAACCACTGATGTAATACATGATAAGAAGTAAAATGTATTCTGTACCTTTCTGCTGGTTAGATAATGCCTCTTGCAAAAAGGTATTTGTATAAATTTAGAAAAGCAGACCTGTGTTGTCGCTCCTCCTGCTGGTCTCAGGTGTGTTGCTGTTACTTCTAAGGTTGTGCAAACTCAGCATTTCTCCTCTGCGCCGTGGCCTGTGTCTACGGCGGTACTGTATGTCAGCATAATCCTGCAGGAGAACATTACAAACTGGGTTAGAGCTGAACTCACTTCAAACCACTATTCTCCTGCTCTATGAGGGAAAATATATAGAATACTCCATGCAGCTGCGGAGCCTCACCTGCGACTGCCTGTCCCTTTGATCGGCTCCCAGCACAGAGTGACGACTCCCCATCTGAAAGCATAACAACACCGTGTCAGCCACGGCTGCAGCCGCGTGTTGACGACCCAGAACAGAAGTGGGACACCAACTGCACCAGCATCTTTTTTTTATGGAAAACAGCGCAATCGCTGCAGAGTGAACTGTCCTGTGTTGGTGAAGGACATGAAACTGTTTTACCTCTGGAGACGCAAAGCCAAGGTACTCCCAGTCCCATGATCCTCCAGGGTAGCTGAAAGAAATGTAGAAAAAGAACAAAAAAGTTTTCCCAGGGGCATTTATGCCTGAACCTTTTCTCTTGGATCTCTGCCAGTGTTTATTTTTATAAAGTCAAGCTAAAAGGAAATGTTTTTATGTTGTTGTTGTGTGTGACTTTGTCCTCACTTTCTACGGGGAAGCTCAGGAGAGTCGTTGGGAGCCACGCCACGAGCCACAGATGCCAGGAATTCCTGCCTCTTCTGCTGGACCAGCCGCGCAGCGCTGATGATCTTGTGACACGGCGTTCGCAGGTACGGTCGGTTCACTTTCTGAGCCAGATCCTCCACCACCATCTCCAGATCAGTCTGGTGGGAGAAGAAATAAAACAAATGGCATTTAATGGTATTTCCTGATACAGTTGAAAGTGTTGGGCTGGGAGCATGGAATGAGGACGAATCAATTGAACAGATTTTCACATTAGATCTGTTTTGTACAGTCCTGGTGACAGCAACAAGGTGAGAATCAGAACGTCAACAGCAGCAGCAGACGGTGAGAAGCTTTGGTTTGCAATGGTGTATATGATGTGCTAAACTAGCAGTATACAAACCAAGGTTTTAACTGATGGAAAGAAGGTGTGAGGCAAAAAAACAGTTTTAAGAAATTGAAATTCTGAGCGCATCAGGAAGCATGAGTCAGGATTTCTCTGTACCACGTTTCCTTAATCTCTGATGACAAAGCAGAGCAATTTTATATCTCGTGCGATACATTTCTTACATACTGTACCTTTTTTTCCAGGACGACTGTAGGGGTTTCAGTTCTCCTCCTGTTCTTACAGACAGGATGTATGAATAAATGGATAACACTGTATTTATCACATTACCTGCATGAGCTCAAATATCTCTTTCTGGGTGCTGCCCTGCTGCAGGAAGAAGCCGTACGGGTAAGAGCACTTCAGCACGCGGCGCGTCTTTAGCAGCTCTGTCACACCGTCTTCGATGAAACGCGTGTCTGGAGGAGTGCCTTCACCTGCCACAGTGGGTCGGAATGATACGGACACATGAGACAGAGAGAAAGTAAGACAACATAGATGAGCTGTGACTTTAACCAGAAATGTTTTCCTGGAAACACAAACTAAAATTTCAAGGTCTGTGGAGAAACATACGGCAGATGAAGGCTCTGCTCAGCTGCTCCATCTTTTCTTTAGCAGTTTTTAGCAGCTTCTGCTCCAGCTAATAACAGAGACGAGAAACCCAGAAGGTAAATAGTTGTGACATCACACGGTTTAGATTTACACTTACACTGGTAAAACAGAAAAAACGCCACTTCACTAACAACAGACACACTAAAGCAACAACAACAACAAAAAAGAAGAAGATCACATTGACATAAAACATCTACAATTAAATACTGGAAGGCTGAAGATCAGATTTCTAAAATGTCCAAAGGGGAGTTAGGGTTTAAGGCTGTGCTGTATTTTATTGCAGGAGTCAGCAGAACTAAATGAAAAAGCACACTTTCCACATTCAGAATGTACTTGTGGGACGAATACACTGGGAGGAGTTCTGATCCAGAAAGTCTATCTGAGAGTAGAGTAGAGAAAAAATCCTGAAGATTTGAATACTCGAGATTTCATTGTGATGTTTAAAATTCAATTCATCACACAACAAAAAGCCGAGATTCTGATATTCAAAGATGAAAAGTGAGGTCTTAAAAGCCCAGGTCTTCCAGACCACATTACCTTGTAACTGTGTTCATGGTTCTTGAAGCGAGTGTAATAGTGCATGAAACGGTTTAGCTCCTGAAAACTCTTGTGCTTATTTTCTGCCTATGACAAATAAAAAAGAAAACACATTTTAGCATCATTATACATCAGAGCATGTGTGGCTAATACATGACCGTCCATGATCATGTGGCAGAAGTATTTGTACCTCCACAGTCATTTCTTTGGACTGCTCCTCCAGCTGCTGTATGACCTCGTAGCGGGTGCAGCGGTAGTAGCCTCCGGTCGATGAGCTGTGCTTCTTCCACTCCTCCAGGCAGATCCAGCAGAAATCGTACTTACACTAAACAACAAGGGAGAGAGAGAGAGCAGTTGTGGTGGAAGTTCCAACAAAATAAATTGATGAAACAGAATAATATTAAGACCTTTCAACACCCACATATGCTTCTCACTCTTTTTTCTTTTTATTTTCATATCAATATTTTATTGATATATTTTATTGAAATATTTCTGAATATGTTTTTCCTCATTGTGGTTTGTGTTGACCTCACACCAACACACTGCCTGTCACTTTAGTCAATACATCAGTGTCTTGCAGTTCATTGCATATTAATTAAAATCAAACCTAAAAAAGAACCATGACAGTACTAGGTATCTGAGTGTACACAAATGAAAATACTTTACTATACTGTAAAATCAGGACAAGCTTTATTCAAAAGCACCAGTGTTTATCAGAATAAAGAGACTGAAAGGCGTATAAGACATAATCAAGGTCCGTATCAGACAAAGCTGATGGACAGAAAGTGTTCTAAATTTAACAGCTCATAGCAAGCAAACCATTCTGTTCAAATGTTGTGGACAATTTGTTCTCCAGCTTCAATATTTGAGAAAGGCAATGACATTTTCTTATCCAAATATTTTTAATGTTTGTCTTTTAATAACACCCGTCCTGATTGAATGGATGTGAAACCTTGTATTGATCTTTGCAAGAAAAGAAATTAGACAAACAAAACTGTTCAGTGAAATGTAATAACTGATGTGGGAACAGCAATGACCGAACACAGGCTTGAAAAACAAAAGGCAAAGAAAACTGCATGTGCTGTTGAAAATCCCCTTAAGAAAAAAAAACTAATTACCAGGAATTAAATGGCAGATTTGTGCAACCGTGACCTGTGGTTTGGTGGGTATACCTTGGCACACTGCATGTGATTGCAGCCCTCATTCTTCTGAATAGGTGACTTGCAGTTGGCACACGGCTTGGAGTTGGTTAACAGCCACAGACAGTTAGCAGCATCTTCGTAGGCCTCGCTCACACCTGCCACTGGAGATAAAACACACACACACACACACCGTTGAGCCACCTCTTCGTTGTCCAACACCTGCCCCACAGATACACCCTCTGGCAAACACATGCTAACATTTGGCAAATATCAAAGAAAACACCTGCCACTGTTAAAAAAAAACTCCAGAAAAGACTGGTCTGACAGTGAGGCGTTCACTGTCTCAGTTACACTGACACACAGTTCACCAGGTCCACCAGTAATAATTGGAATTCCTGGAAAAAAAGCAACTGAAAAAACAAAATTAGGATAGACTTACATTCTTCTGGCTTCATCTCTGTGACTTTCTGGAGCCAGTTTCTCCACATATGACAGTCACATGGTTCGTGGGCCTCACCGAGGCACTCCCTGCAGACAAGAAGGATTAAAGGCAGGTTCAAAATGAAATACGGGGAACAGGGACTGTGAATATCTTTCCATTAAGATATTAGGCAAGTTTTAGAAACTAAAACGGACCTTTCCAATGACCTAACCTGTGACTGGAACAAAGTTTTCCAATGACTTGTGCTTGACAGATCAGAGCCTGGTTTAAGTAAGTAATGTCAGTAACATCTGCATTAAAGCTGCATAGTTTTCATACCAGCAGAAGAGGTGACCCTTGCCACAATCCACAGCTGGGGAAGACAACAGTGGAAAGCTGTGGGGGTCATTGTCTCCTGGACCTGGTCGGGTGAGACGCACCGCCCGCTCACAACGTGCTGCTGGACACCAGCGGATGGCGGGATTGTTCTCCACGAATGCCTGAGAAAAAGGATCAAGGGAGTGCGAGAAAGGACAAGGATTAAATGGCAGGGATCAAAGATTTAGTGGATGCAACATTCAAGTATGTAAAGTAGAAAAGAAGCACTGATGTTGCTACCTTGATATCAAACTGCAGGTATCGCTGGTCCATCTCTCTGGAAACCACACTCTCTATCACGTGCACTGGCACCAACTGATAACATTCAAACGCTGGACAGAAAATATTGTGTGCATCGCCCTCCTGAATCTTCACATTGAGGAACCTTGGACAAAGAAACACCAAAGAAAAAAACTATCATAATTCTCAACTTGAGAAAGTAAAGTCACTTAGGTAAAGCACACAAATCCATAGTGACCTACCCTTCCCAGCATGCTCTGCAGAACTCATGGCCACAGGACATGTCCACCGGGTCCTCAAAGACAGAGATGGAGCAGAGACAAATACCACACTGCAGAGAGAAAGGCAGTAACAAATCATGTCATTCCCACTGTGAAGCCATAACAGCGCCTGTAGAATTGTTATGTTCAATTTAATTAAGATTCAGTGCATTCTGCCATGTCATCACATTCATTATACCCAGGGGAAGGACAAACCAACAGACTGAGAGTGTGATAAACAGGATTAAGTTCATTCCATTGTGCATATACACCATGCTGGGGTATATTTTTCTAAAGCTCAGTGTATTTCATTATACCTTCAAAGTCATAAACTCCCATTCATTACCTGGAATGAAACAAACTCCCTCTTTACTGTGTAAACTCTGGAAGAACCAGATTCACAGCTTTCAGACAAAACATTTTTTCACAGGGGAGGACAACAGGCTGCTGCTGATGTGCAAAAACCAAGAAAGGAAAGATCCTTCATCTGGGTTAATATCTAATCTGACTGAGAGTGGATTAGACTTTAACAAAGTGAGGAGTGAGACACTAACTGTTTAACAAACACCCCAGCTCTGGTTGGAAAACTTTTGCAACAGCTTAAAACCTAACCAGTCATTTGTGTATTCTCTCAAACACTCATCAAGTTTAGACTGAAATATAGATTATATATAGGTACTTGTCCTTTCATAGCCTTTGAACTAAACTGAAAGTGACTATACCAGTGCTTCACAGCACAACCCCTTTGTAGATGTGACTACTGTTGACCCCCCAATGCTGATATAGTCACAGCTATTGCCTTAAAACGCAAAACACTGAACCTCATTTAAGAAACTGATTTTCTACAGAACTGCCATCCTCACTGAACACGCTGTGAAGAGTTCCCATTCAAGGAAACACTTCTGTGTCTCACCGTAGCCAGACTTTCTTCACCAGGCGTGAGACAGCTGTCTGTGGGGGAGGTGAGGGTGAGTGTAAGGGGTGAGTGTGGGGTCCTGGGAGTGCGAGGTGAGGGTAGAGTGTCCCAGGCATTGTAGCCGCTGGGTGGTGGAGTTGGCATGGCCACACCGGAGCGCTGACAGCAGCCTTCGGCATCTGACATCCAGGCCTCCAGGAGCTTCTCCCTGTCCCAGTCTGAGTGTGTGTGTGTGTGTGTGTGAGAGAGAGAGAGCGAGAGAGAGAGAGGGAGAGGGAGGAAGGACACGTTTAAATATTCCGTTCACTCCTGTATTTCTACAAATGTTGCAATCACCCTGTAATGGCCTGGGGTTCATTATAAATCATGGATGACAATTTTATCCGGGAGGCAAACACACCATGTGCCCGGAGCAGAGCTTCAGCTGTGAAAAGAGGGGCTTGAAGCATGTCTGCCGTCTCCACAATCAGCATGTCCTTCAGCCTCCGCAGGTCCTGAAGCTTGAGTCCTTCATAGGGCTGTAAGGACAGATTGAACAAAAAATATTAAAAAAAAGAACAGATAGATGTAACCATATTATAATGAAAAATATAAAAATTAAGACTTTTTGTGTTTGGCAAAAATAAGGAAAATTGTGACGTGATAGAGATGAAATTGACTGGGATTCTAGGCAGTGAGCACTGTGTGTGTGGGTGGAAGGAAGAAGGAAGAAGGAAGAAGGGAGAGGGAGAGAGAGAGAGAATACGATCAAGTATTAGCACAAGTTTGGCTGCAGGATGTAAAATCAAACTGCTATCATTTGGCCTCTGTTCAACTGAGCCACAGAGGTCTGACAGGAAGTATGTTCTGTCCCGCTTATGAGAAACAGTGCCATTTTTGACCTTTAAAGAATAAACAGCTCCGTGGGAACTTTTTTCTTTTTAAAGTGACGCACTGATGCAGCTTCTATTTTTTCACTACGGAATCCCAGACATGCAGAGCACAAAGAGCAGTTACTCATGCACATTCACTGGAAATGTCATTGTATCTCCACAATAAACAATTTAGATGACACCAATGACAACTCCCCTCCAGAAGAATACTTCAACTTCAGGAAATCCCATCGACTCATGACTATGGTCTCACCTCCTTGTACTGCAGCAGGTTGTTTTCAACATGTGCGTCTGTGTTTGACTGCTGAGTCGAAGAGGAGGAAAAAACCATTTGCGACTCCAGGCTAAGGGCCAGCTCGGTGTGGCGAAATCGCTCCGCATGGTCACACGGTGTCAGCTTGTCCTCGTCTTCTACGAAAAGGTCCGCCTCGCCCTGGATTAACAGCTACAGGGACAAAACAGAGAGGACATAAGAAATGATGGCTATTAGAAAGGGAGATAATTGCCTTAAGGATTTCACCAGAGAATGTAGAGCAGTGAAATAGTCCACTTGAAGAGCCAGGAGAATCCCAGTGCTTACTCCACTCTCACCTCCACACAGCTCTTCATGCCTGCAGCGGCAGCGTAGTGCAGACAGGTGCTGCTCTGGTAGTCAGTGGCGTTGACGTTGGCCTTTTCATACTGGCCTCCCTCCAGCCTGGCCCCAGTCCAGCTAAGGATCATCTGGCAGAAGGAAACCCCACAATCAACTTATGTTTGAGCTCAAGACACACTGGCCTGATGCTGCTGCGACAGAAACACCACCTCAACCACCGCATAACTCCAGCAGACGAGACGCCTGAGAGGAAATTACTTGAGGCATGTAAACAGAGTTAAGACATCCTGCGGGAGATTAAACGCAGCACCAGTAGAAAGGTGACTTTCGGCACAGCATGGCTGCTTGTGCTACACTGGCAGCTTTGTGTATTTGAAAACTGTAGATCATCTTAGGTTGACTTTTGCTAGGGTTTAAAGACAAACCAAAAAGAATTATTTGGGTAAAAGGGTTAGGGTTGTCTAGGGCATGTCTAAAAACAAGTATTCAACGTCGTTAGTTTCCTCTGAAGTCAATCATTACTGAAGACCACAACACCAGTTCACCATGCTGATTGGCCATAACTTCACAGGTTCATGAACCTTTTTTAATAAACACGTCACGTTCCCAAAGTACCTGGAGGCAGTCTGCACGGCGCTGCTCGTCCCTGTGGGGTCGAGCTAGTCGTGGTGACAGCGCTCCCTGTGGCAGGAACAGGATCCGCGGGCCTTGACACAGAACATGGAGGCACGTCTCATTGTGAACATTACGCTTGTTGGGGTTCCCCTCTTTGCTAAACAGGAAGGATCTATGTGAATGAGAGATTCAAGAAAAAGGCATAAAGAAATGATCTTAAAAAGCAGGTTTCATAGAACAGCAAAAAGACGAGGTCACCTTGAGAGAGACAAATGGACGACAATATTGAAGTGAGTGTCGTGGTTAGAATAGGAAGACAGAGGGAGACAGGGGAGGGAAGATGGCAGAGTATTGACTTTTTCTGTTTAACATCTCTGCGATAATGGACATGCTGACTGGTGGATGTGAACGCACAAGTGCACACAGATGGTGATGGATGTGTTGGTTGCACTGGATGCTCAGCTGTGGTTGTAGTTCTGTCAGGTCATTTGTTTTTTTCCCTCCTCTCTGGTTGTTGTCTGTCAAAACCACCATAAGGATTTAGATTGAACCTCGTTTTTTCAACTGGCTTAACCTATTTTGTTTCATATATTTTGAAAAAGAACATTTGTGTTTTTGTGCCCTCTCTGATTCTAGTTTTTAAGAATATTATTTTAATATATAATAATATTGAATCCATTGAAAACCCCACTCTCGCAGCTCTGTCTTCTATTCGTTGGAAGCCTCAGCCACTAATGCATCACACCCTGTTTGGAGCCATTTGGTCCATTCTTCCACTGCCGTCTTGCTCCTGCACTTTTGACCTTTCATCATTTGGTGAGCCACAAGCCACCATTAATTCATGTGCACAGCAATAATCACTTAACTACAAGCCACCACACAAACATATGCACACACTGCCACTTGTTCAGGATGGATGGCAATAATATCAGCCAACTAGAAACAACAGGCAAATGATTACTGCAACAGTCAAGCATTTTTTAGAACATCTGATTATTACACAACTGCAAGAAAACAACATAGAAAATAAACACACAACACTGCAGGTAAAAAAAAAGAAAGAAAGAAAACGCAAGACGAACATTGCTGTGTCGCCACGCTCACAGAATCTACACCTCTTTTCTCACAGAAGAAAAATCAATGGCATCTCCAGCTTATTATTTACACACTGGGTAAATGGTAGTTATGTAGGAAGGGTTACACTTCCTCAGTCACACCCGGTTTTCCAATAATAGGTCTAATTTTCATTTCCCACTCGGCACATCCCATGAGAGCAGTAGCCTGTTAGGAGGATCTAGGAGACCATAAACATGAAGCAGATACATGTTAAAAATAATGTGAAAAACACACTGCATCCACCAGCCCACGCATGTCCTCTGTGACTCTATTTTGTCTGAGATTTCTCTGTCTCCACGCCGAGCCTCTGTCCAGTTCATACGAATGCTTGATTTTCCTTTTCGGTAATTGTCAGGAACTGAGAGCTGCTTGCTGCACGTCTCAGGTCTGTTACAGGTTGGTGGGAAGGGACACAAATAGCACCAATTGATTCGCTGTGTTATGTTCACAGACATTGGACACATTAGGCAGTTGAAGAGTCACAGTTTTCCCTCCTGCTTTAAACACGCGCCAGTGTGCATACATGCAGATGCAGAGATAATAGACTGGCCTTTTTCAAACAACTTCCTGGCTCTTCTCTTCTGTAATCATGGAAACAAAGGGCAAAAGAGGAGAAGAAGAAAAAGAAGATGAAGAACAAGAAGTAGAGAAGGAGGAGGAGGAGGAGGTGTGGACAGCTTTTAAATTCAGTCCGTGAATCAGCTGTCTTGGTCATGGCCAGCAGCTTAATTATCCCTGCAAGGAGGAAATGACACACTGATGACTTGCTTTCCGTATGTTTTTTTTTGACTGACCCCTTTATTTAAGATTGGGTTAGCAGCAATGATAATCGTATGGCTTCTGTAATGACATTATTCAAGGATTTTTTATACCCTGAGGTTCTTAAGGTTTATTTGAACCATGATCTTCATGTTGCAGGGTTGACAGCTAAAGCCTAATTCAGAGTAACTCGGCTGACATTCTCTCTGCGCTGTAACCACTGATAACCACCGGATGAGTTTCCAAGTAAATAAATGAACAAATAAACGGCTAAATACAGGTTTGCAACTTGGAATTGTCTGCAAAATTCAACATTTTCTCTGCGCTAACTAGTCCTTTGCTAAATAGTATGTATTAAATTGTACAGCATCCAAAAACTATCTACTCAAGCACAAGTGCTCACAATATATAACCTACTAACAGTCAATCAGATTTTCTGTCAGAGCGGCGTCTGTCACAGACATCTGCTCTAAATGAAAGGCATCTTTTAAAAAAATCTGTGTGTATTAAACCAATTCTTCATTCTTCAAGACTGTGCCAACAAGCCTGTCTGACCACTTGCCCATCCATCCCTTCATCCATGTCCTTTTCTTAAGGCAAAGATATTTAAGGCTCTCATACAGGCTGAACTATAAGCATTTCATAAAGGTATGAATGACTTTACATTGAAAATAACATAGAAAAAAACAAAGTCTCACCTGAGCAGACGTGTCATGGCATGGCGGCAGACGTAGTGCAGGGCTGTGTTGTGCTGGTACTGCTCTCCATATGATGCATTTGGATCCAAGCCGTCCCTGAATTGAGGGTTGCCCTCATACAGCTGCCAGGCCAGGGCCTCGTCGCCGCTCACCAGGGCCTTGCGGAACTTGGTGGCTGTGTTGCCCATGGCTTAAAGCTGGCTCAATGCCACCGCAAGATAGTGTGGCCAAAGTTCGTCTGCTTGTAGGCCTACGCCTCCCTCTTCCTCCTCCTCCTCCACCTCCCCTGCTCACCACAGGTCACAACTTAGAGCAACATGGTTCAGTGTTATTCTGCCCTGTAAGAAGAAACACAGACACAGGGAGACATATTAGAGATGAAATATAGTGGGGAAAAGCTGGTTATGGTATGAAGAAAGAGGGCATGATAAGAGTGAGACGAGGAGAGCGTTACTCAATCAATCAGTCTATCCATCGATCACAGGAGTAAGCATTTGATCTTACCATGAATAGAGAGAATGAGAGACCGATGAAGCCAAAAGACAGAGTGATGCTTATGAAGAGAGGAGATCAGAGAGGAAAGTTAATGAATCCCAAACCAACATGAGCTGGTTCCTGTGAGCTAACTGTAGCACGCTATCAAACTGTTCACATGTTGTTCTTCAGTCTGTTGGAGATGGACCAGTTTTTAAATGTGTCAAAACCAGTTTCACTTTGCATCCGTAACCGAAGAATCAGAAGAATCACAGCTATGGCTGGAGTTCATAAATCCTCTGCAGATATCTTTGCTACCAAGGCTCTTTTGACTGTTGTTATGACACACTCCCTTAACTGTGAAATCACTGAAACAATTCAACAAACTAAATGTGAAGAAAGAAACATACAGTAAAGAGCCACTGGTGTTCACGTTAACATGTCAGTTAAAATCACTGCTTTTATCAATGTGTTCTGCTTCAATTCCCCTTTTCCTGCTGGGCCTCTGCCCATCTCTCTGTACCACAACAACAGCCTGTCTCGTCTTTAAACACACACAGAAATGCAAACCACAACAATCCATAACAAGTGCAGACTGTGCATGTGGCTGTGTGCGTGTGTGTGTGGGGGGGGGCGCTGGGAGTATCATTATGGTCTTCATTCTATGGCCATCTGTCTGGCCCTCACAAAGAGCCTCTTTAAGCCGGCTACAGTTGGCTAGTGGCTGACTGGGCTCTGGAACATTTGAATAACGCGGCTGGCTGCCTCCCATCAACCGCCTCCCATTCTCTGCTGTGACAGACAGACGGAAACACACACACACACACAGACAGAAGAAGACATACGGTTTGCACAGTAGCTGCCACCATTGAGAAATATTCTGGAGGTTGTGTGACTGTGATGTGTGTGTATTTTTAGAGGGACAGTGGTAGTGATCATGTAGGGGTTTACTATAATCAATAGGCCAGGCTGTCCAGTTGGCTCAGTGTTTTGTATACACTTCTTACTTGCAGTTCACTACTCGCCTTCTCTGTCTGTCAGTCACCGTCCCTCACGCTGAATAAGCACAGAAAGTCTGACTGGAGTAGAGTCCATGTGAAAACTTTGAAGGTGCATCACTGGATTGGGCTGCTGTACTCAGAGTGACGACTGTCAGCACCACCACAGAACCCAGCAGGTGCTTCCAAATGAAGCATCGCTGTGTGGACATATCAACAATGAGGTGCCATCCCAGCCCACACTGTTTTACATATGAAGGCCAGAGTTAGTGAGTCCTCTCCATCTTCTCCTTCACTACTTAAATAGCCACACCATAACACAGCAAAGCCAGCGCTGAGGTTTAAACCTGCAACCATATAAGCACAATCCTCAAACACTAGTGTTAAAAAAACAGTGAAAAGTGACACTGGCTATCAATATCACAACAGGAACTTCTTTACATAATTTTAAAAACAGAAAACCTAATAAACAACATGCAAATAGATGTTTAATTGAATAAAGGCTAAATAATGAATTCTTCACTGTATCCATAGTTACAGGCAGGAGAGTTGAGATGCTCAGGCAGAGACACCGAGCGAGCCGTTATCTATTACTGTCTCCTCACACACTGGACAGACTGTGAAGTACATTTTAAAGAGACACACTGTAGAGCCCATCAGCTCTGTCTGATCTCTGAGAACACATGGAACTCTGTGTTACTAAACAATTGAATCCTCACATCTTCATTTTCATTTTGAGGTATTACTACAAAGGAATAAATAAAATGCTGGTTCTATCCATCCATCCACTGTCTACCACTTCTTCCTTAGCAGGGTAGTGCTGGAGCTAATCTGAGATCTAAACAGGTGAAAAACCTCCCTGTGTACAGGTGTTATACCTGTGTCACACTGTACACGGCAGGTGTCTTTTGACCTAGGTTTTTTAGATGTGATTCAACCCACCTCTGTCCCCTTCTTTTAATCCTGTACTCAGCCACTGTGCATTGGAGTGTGTGAGAACGAAAAACCATAAAATCAGTGACATTTCTGTGGTGAATCCTGCTTTATATTCTTCTCTCTATTATTATCTCAAACTGAACAAGTAAAAGCTTTTCAAAATGCTACTCAGATGCGACAGAAGCCCTGTGCTTCTGCTTATGATTAAAAAAACAACAACCCAGAGATGGTCCTCTTAGCACACTTAAATAGTACAATTCCCTTATCCACATACAGTTAGTGAGAACCAAAAACATCATTTTGACAGTCTTTGCTCCTACAGAGAGAACCGTGGTTCAGTGGTGCCTGGTTGGCAATTTCAAAATCCAAGACTCACATTAGGGTTTATTTAATATCGTGTAAATGCTCTGAGTCACTGCTGGCACCAAAACTTGTCAGCTGACACACATAAACTCAAACTGTTTAACCAAACCCTGGGTGGATCACACTGCTGCTGCTAAAGGACAGAGTCTGGAGTCTGTCACATCTGACATTAAACTTGTCAAGAGTTTCCCTAATGGGGAACAGAAACTTTAAAAAAAACCAAAACACTCCAGTTCATATTAAGCTGGGTCACCGTGTATCCCTCAGATTCAGGTCAGACCTCGTGTGGATCTCCCCAAAGAAGAAGTCTGTCAGCGTGAAATGGAGCACAAACAAAAAGCAGCCCACTTCTCTTTCTGTGTTTCTGTCCACGCTGCGGCCCCACGGCTCTTTTGTTGAAACACAGCTGTCAGTCTCGTGAAAACCACAAAGCAAACGTTGCCTATAAAAACAGTCCCGCTCAGGATTTTTTTTTTTTTTTACTGTTACCCACAGCTGACGGCGGCATGGGGAAACCTTCACAACAGAAGTCCCTGCTTGCCGCCTGTTAGCCAGCACACTGCATCTATCTCTGAGACTCTCTCGCAGGTTTACGTTAGCTTGTTTTGTTAGCCTTAACTACCTACAGCAGAACAACAGAGCCCTTCGTTTTTAACTCACACAGCCGTTTCACTTGGTCGCCGCCAGTCGCGCGTTCAGAAACAGACAAAAACCAGACGCCATCAGCACTTCCCTGTCATTCACACTCCCGGCAGGTTCTCCGCTGGACCATCCTCCCTCTGTGCCACCGGAGCCGGTGATGCTGTTGGTGCCAACCGTGTTGCTGCTGAGAGTGGGGGCCAAGACTGAGGTGCTGTGTGTTCTGCTGCTACAGGAGAAAAAAACAATACGCATGCGCCACAACAACTGTCACACCGAGAAGTCTCATCCGATTGGTTGTTTTTTAAGGATTGCTGATTGGCTTCTGGTTAAACGGAAATCCCGAAAAGCGAATATAATATAATAATGGAAGACATACTGTTTAATATTGAGCAACCAATTTCTTTTCTTTTAAATGCAATAGTGCGAAAAGTACGAGTTTTTAAAATTAGGTATGTTATATTTTTAATTACATCAGGACCGGGTCAGAGATCATCGTGCTATACCTGTGTTCTGATGTAGTTATAATAGATCAAAAACTATAAATGGGGTATTGATGAGTTTTCTGAAAATAACCCGTCGAGGTTAATTCTAAGTAACTTACCTATCCATCTTTTTTCTCTTGAGAGTTCATGGTATTTATAACTAACAACTAACAACATGTCTTTAAACACTATCTCAGTCAGCGATATTAAAAAAAAAAAAGGTTCACTTCTAGTTTGTCTTCATCCTTATAGCAGTTCTCACACATTCAGGAAAACATCTTTGACATCTTAAAATGAAAAACCAGGATGATTACATCTCCGGCTTTTGCACTGGTGGCAGATTTGATAAATAGGGCCAAGAAATCACTGTTTCACCGCCACCAAGCAGCCGGTAAGAAAATACCAACTTCAACTTTGCTGAGAACCAATTCCTGGAGCAGGGGCAACACAGGAAACTGCAGGCAAAAAGGAAGACAGTCCATTATTTACAGCTGAACAGGCAACCACTAGTTGCAATATACATTTTCACCATTAGATGTCGTCAAAGTATAACGACTCAAATCCTCTAATACCTCTTTCTGCTCTTATTGTGGATGATTTGTGCATTCTCTGTTTTAGCTTTAAAATATTTGGAGGAATTTATTTTTCATTAGTAATGCATTGTGCCAATTTAAAGACGTAGTCACACACAAAGTCTGAGTCACAGTTTGATTCTGAGGCATTTGTGCTTTAGTTCAGATAAAGTCTAAACCAAATGAGTCAGTTCTAAATAAAACCCAAAGATCCATAACCTTCCAATGATTTGACTGAAGATCTTCCAGCCTCACCTTTTCTGCTTTTCAGTAAGTTTG
The DNA here is from genome assembly GCF_000523025.1 of Cynoglossus semilaevis. Taxonomy (NCBI): domain Eukaryota; kingdom Metazoa; phylum Chordata; class Actinopteri; order Pleuronectiformes; family Cynoglossidae; genus Cynoglossus; species Cynoglossus semilaevis. The sequence goes on along the minus strand of NC_024324.1, from coordinate 11,078,602 downwards.
CATGTTTGATTGTAGTTGAAGTTAAGAGTCATAAAGTCTATAAATTTGAGTTACAAAATATGTTTAAAAAACCACTATGTAAAACCTTATTTAAATGTCAAATATTCTATTTCAAATGTCCTTGAGGTTGACACACATTTTCAGAATGAGAGAGTGACTCTGAGCCTGACATGTTTTGTTAACATGCTTTGAATGATCACTGATAACATCAGTGTACTTGTGCATTCAAACTACCAAGAGTTGATGGTGCAAACAGCCCAGGTCCCCTTGTCTCAGTGCAGGCATGTAAGAAGTGTCTTTCCTGTGTACATATCCTGGACTTTTCACACCTAACCTTTTCTCAATTAACTGTGACAACTCATGACTTCCACCTCAAGCACATTATTGTCATTTGAGCTTCTGTAGTGATTGCTGTGTGCAGCCGTCCTGTTGGGTGACATTTACAGCATAGTCCAAAGGTGAAGACCAAGCCTTTGTAGGGACTTCTGCAATGACATACCTACAACTGTAATCTGAGACTCTCTACGTTAAGGAAGAAAAGAACTTTAATGTAAAGTCTACATGTTCCCATAGTGGTTGCAAAATACTTGGCAACTTGCTCACATACTCATGTCAGTGGTACATTTCCATTAGTCACAAAAACCTTTGCCAGCAAAAGCATGTAGACAGGTTAGTTTTATCATCAGACTTGTATCTTGTTCATAAGAGTCTTGTCTGGTTCCGAAAAACCATTACCATGAATTCATGAGTGGTAATAATAGACTCCGAATGACTGCACCTGCCACAGGTATGCAGTGACACTGTCAATGAATAACAAATCATGACACTCACTGTGAGGACTTTCCTAGAGGAGCTCTTCCTCTTTTAGAAACACAATGCTCCCCAACGCTAAAACTGGGTATAAAGCAGGTAGGAGTCTCCTGACAAGCTCCAACGGGTGTGTGTCCACATGGTGTCACAAGACATTACAGATCTGGTCTAACCCCAAACCCTTCCATTTAGTTTGGTCACATCCTTTGTCAACTGGTCACACATTCCCCTCTTTAAAGCTAAAACAAACATCAAAGTAGCCAAAAAAAATAGACACACCTATTATCCTGAAAAAGCAAAAATGTAGCTATAAATACAATACATGTTAGCAGAAATGCAGTAAAATATGTTCTTAAAATGGCAATTGAAGATTAAAACTGCAAACAGCCATGATCATATAAAAACAAGATACACACACACTAGGCCATTATACCATTATTATTATTATTATTATTATTAATGATATATTTTTGGTCAATGTTAGAGTAACTAAACAAATGGGTGTGCAGGAACCTTAGGTAAAATGTCATTAGCACTGCCATGAGACTTTGTGTACACACATACTCAACAAAACCCATAATGACAAGTACAACGGCCTCATCACTGTTTAGTCTTCAGCTACCTACTGTATGTATGTATTTGTGTGAGTAAGTGTGTGTGTGTTTCACCACCCGCTACAGCAGAGTGGTGTAAAGTTGACCCAAATGCCCCAGGCTCCAACAAGAGTCACCCTATACTCAGGTGTGATATTACACCGTGAGAAAAGCATGCTGGGAAATCTCATAAGACCACAGTGATGCAGTCTGGGAACAGAGACAGAAGGACGGAACAGACATGATGAAAGCAAACGCACCACTTTCATTTCTTTGTGCTCTTTTGCTTTTGTATATTGTAAACTCCAGTTGATCAGTAATTAGATCAGCTGATTACAACTTTCATGAAAGAGGTCCCTGTGGAAAATCAGCAAAAGGTTGGCCTAAAAAATACAGAGTTATTCCAAAAACAGCTAAAATCTTCATTTGACTGGTACAAAAAAGTAACCATTAGTGCTTATCAGGTACATGCCAGATAAACAAAACTGTAGACCTTTTAATCTTAAATATATGTAAATTAAAAACAGCCAAAATTTAGACTCAAGATTTTTACATTTTATATTTAAATAATTTCCCTGTGATACAAAATCCAACCAAAGTCATGTTTACGAACAGCTAGGCGTGGCTTTCTTTATTCACTCTATGTAATAATTGGATAACGGAGTGTGTTTACCATGTCAACACAAGACAAAACCCATAACAGAACAAACTCTCTCCCTCTTTCGTAAGGTTACTTCATGATTTATTATGAATCCAAAGGTTGTTAGTCAACAACTGGTTAGAGGACCATGAAAATGACATGGTATGGACTGGGTGGCAACTACAACATGACACAGATGAAATATTTATGGGAGATTCTGGGCCACAGTGTTGTTAGTGCAACTCACCAAAACACTACACAAGGACAATGCATTTGAGGAAACGGTTGCACAATCTTTTTTCACAATTTCTTGGTTACAGAAACTGGAATGATCTGGCCTGTCTGGGTACTTGTTTACTTTATACGCTATCTCTGTAGTGAGAGCGTTGTGTGTATATACATGAACAGTATGTGCACTGTCAAAAATACACAGTGGCATGATAATAGAGCTTGTTTGACTACAGATGGAGTCCTGTGCTAGGAAAGAGCCGATGTTACGGCTGGGTTGTGACTGCTGCACAGGCTCTGTCTGGACCTGTGAACATGTTCCATGGCTGTCAGGTAGAGAACAGACTGAGATAGGAGATAGAAGAGAGAGAGAGAGAGAGAGAGAGAGAGAGAGAGAGAGACTGAGTAAGGAGGGAGGGAG
>NC_024324.1:11034550-11075890 GCF_000523025.1 Cynoglossus semilaevis | reverse complement strand
AGAGAGAAAGAGGAAAAGAGACAAGGAGTAAGGAGGGAGAGGGAGAAAGAGAGAGAGAGAGAGAGAGAGAGCAACCAAGAGTGAAAAATGGAGAACGAGGTTGGGTGTGGTAAGAGGCCTTAAGCACATTCCTCACAGGAGCCGCACCCTCTGTTTCTCTCTTTCAGTCTGTATACCTGCTAGTATTTATCACTGGGACTTCTCTGTGTAAGCGGACTTTCTCTGTTGGCACTCTTTCTCCACTGGATATCACTTCACATACACGACATGTAAACTCCACTCTCAGAACCATAACACTCACACACCTGTATGCAAACACTCCTGTTGAGTTTCCGCAGAGTCGTGCAGAGAGTTGCACATTTGCATAAATGAAAGAAGAGCAAACAGGCATGAGGCCTTGGAAATATAGCGTCTGATGTGTTTGTGTGAGTGGGTGTGTGTGTGCATGAATTTATTTAACTCCTCTGTGTTAGATGGTAACTCGGGCAAATATACAAACAGCAGGCACGCCCACAAGAGCAGGACTGAACAGAGTCTTACCCCTGTGTGTGTGAGTGTGTTATCTACGAGTAATGTAACAAGGTGTGTTCTGTCCGACAGACATGTTTTGAATAACACACAGCACAAACAGTGTTGATTAACCAGCTTTTACACCACTTTTACTTGTATTGCAGTTCAGTGGTGTTTGCTACTACATTTGTGTGAAGCTAAATGGCAGTGAAAAAGAATTAGATGGTGAAGAATACAAACAAAAAAGGTAATAGAGAAGAAAAGGCAAAATGGTTGAGTATGAGATGTTGCATTCACGAAGGTGGTTTTATGTAATTATCTTTAATTTTCTAGAGCTTGATCTTAGTTATGGTGTATAAACAGGAAAACGGCAATGACCCTTAACCAGCGCTAATTCTACATGTAGCAACGGCCTCCTTCAACCCAGCCCTTATGAAAGGAGGAGGAACAGAGCTTTACAGCCTGCAGCAAGGAGCTGTACAAGGAACAAGTGGAGTCTGCTGATTCAGCAAGAATGCCTTTTTTTGCCATGAAGAAAAACAAAGAGTGTCTGACAGAAACATTATCAGCGAGAACAAGTTTTGGGTCAAAGGCTAATCTCTGAGCAGAGTCTCTGTTTGTGATTTACAGTGTATATAATGATCTTTTGACAACTTTAAAATATTTTTCCCTAGAAAGATGTGCCAGAAATCTTGATGAAAACATCAGTCTAGAGAAAACAAAACAAGGAGTTGCTGTGTTGTTTTGTTTCACAACTGGTGCATTAATTTGGTTCCATAAGGCAGTAACATTACAGACTTGAGTTACTTTTTTGCCCAGAGACACATTGGCATGCAGCTAAATTTAAAGCCAGGCCTTTTGAGTAGAAGATAAACTTGTTAGTGTTTAAGTTTGTCTTTCTCAAGTTGGCAACACCTGTGTTAGAAAATGTGTCTATCCTGCCACAGAGCAACAATGCAGTTCTGGAGCCTGTGGGTTGGTGCCCCTGTTGTGCATATGTTTGTGGCTATTTACATAGTAATGACACAATTTGGACAAAAACTAGTCTATATTCGCTCTGGGGTAACAGGGGTTGCCAGGGGGTTGGGACAGGCGAGGTAAAGCAGGCAATTTATGGCCTATTGCTTTCAACTTTTGGGCGACATGTGAGATTTGTTCCAGTTTAATGCTGGACACCCAGCGTTGTTTTTGTTCGGGGCCCCTGAACTCCCATAAAATGCCTGTGGGGTTGCACAGTACTGTTTTAATATTTTAAGACATTCCAAATTTAAATTTTTTGGTGGATACAAAAAGCTATGCATAAAATATTCAACTTGTTGTATACAGTACTTGTGTACAGGTTTGGACTAGAACTGATACAACAATACAAGGTCCATGTTCACCTGAGGATGTCCGTGTATAGACATAAACACAAAGCCATGCCCTCTTTAGAAGCTTTTTAGATTCAAAACAGCAGCACCCAGTTGCTGAATAAAACAAATCACAGTAATTAACACTGTATAAAGTATTCAATATAGTAAAATGTGAACTTCTAAGCCCAGGGAGCTAGAGATTTCACGACAGGTTGGTGGTTATTTGCTGTTTTATTTTAAAAAATGCTGACTTTTTACACAAACTGTTTCATTAGGCAGCGGTATCAGGTTAGGCATGAAGGGCAGCTACATTTGAAATATGCCATTGGGTGTGAACTTCCAATAGTTTTGACTTTGTTGGGAGGAGTTTGGTCGATGGGAAAGCCCAGCCTAACAACAGTGACTCCTCTTCTTCCTTATTCACCGAGCGCTGCCCTGAGCCGAAGAGGCGGCCGCTCTGGAGGTTCCCATACCGCCGAGAGAAGCGCTGTGTCCGGGCCTGGAATAAGAGCTGCTGCAGCCGCTACTGTCTGGAGTTTTATCCCCCCGGTTTGAGGAATGTGACGCGCTGACGGAAGGAGACGCGGAGCGGTAAAGGCGACACTGAGCTTCTTCTGTCAGGACGGTTGAAAACCCGCACACACACAAAGAGGAGGCGAGACAAGTTCTGCAGCAAAGTTGTGGAGGTACGAGATGGAAAAAGCAACACCGCGCAGTCCGGGAAAGAGAGCCCCCTCTCTGTGTTCTGAGAAACTCTGCAACCTTCCTTATTTTCCTCTGGTCCTATGCTTTCCATTGTTTTATTGTATTCGATTTCCTGTGGCTGTTCTATTCTGTTCTGTTCTATTCTATTCACTTAAACTATTTTCCATAAGGTTTTGCCTATACTGGCTTGAACAAACGCAAATATTTAATTTAACAGACAATTTTTAATTGTCAATAATTGTGCCCCCAAAATCTCAAAACCCAAATTTCACAGAAAAAACATTAATAGCTCATTGACCTGAACCAGCAAACTAACCAGAACATATTAACATTTGCAATCAAATGAACTGAATAGGGGGTCAGTAGTTGACTAATAATTGCAGCTCCAATTATATTTGATTTTACTGACACATATTTAATTCCCTAGATTTCTTGAAAGTTCTGTATAAATTAATTGAACCATTTGTTCTGGTCTGATGCACTCTGTCTCTGTCTCTTACAGCAGTTATTCTCTTGTATTCCAGTCGTGTCTGTTTTCCCCTCTATGTTTATTACACTTTTATTGTAAGGAAAACTGTAATGCAGTTTTCTTTCACTATCACACCTAGATCTAAAGAGAGACTTTAGCTCATCCCGGTGTCTGTCGTGCAGGACAAAACCTGAAGGGTACTGGTTACAAAGTCTAAACACACAGAAGGCTCCATGTTGGCTGGCCGCTCTAAGCCTTGCTGTTCATTTTCCAGACCTTTGAAGACATTCACCAGAGAAAGAAAACAAGCTGTTGGAGAGTTTGGCATGGCTGCAGACAGTAAAGGGCTTTGTCTGTGTGCTACTGTATGGTGAGCCGTGGGTGAAGAATTGTGCTTGAAAAGACACGGACACTTTTACAGGCATGTGCAATGGCTCATTGAACAAGGCTTTGTATTTCACTGTCATCAAGCAAACCTGAGATGCCTCTAATTCAGAGGTAATTAATGGGGTAATAAGAAAGTCTACCCTCCACTTGTAATCATATAGTTTTCTGTCTGCTGAGTACACGTGCAGTACTGATCCATCTTTCTGTGAACATTGATCTCATATATGACCTGATAAAAGTTATTGCAGACATAAAGATCATGAGATGTTGCCAGAGCTTTGACTGCTACAAAAACTGCGCATTCAAAATGTAACTTTTACAAGATTTGCCCAAATTCAACTGTGCAAATAGAAGTCTGGAGCGTGACAGTAATTTGAGGGGGAAAATTAAATATGTGCCAGTTTTTTGTCATGTGCACTGCGTGCGTCTAATTCTAGATTTTCCTCCTGTCACACCAGCCATATGGCCAAGGCTGTGTCCCATTCATCGGTTTGTTTGTATTGTATGTACAACAGGTGGTGGTGGTTGTAATTCAATTGGTGGCAAATGTAAAGACACCTTTCATCTATTTAACTGTAAGGATTGCTGCTGTAAATTAATGAAACGTAAGGACACTGGGTAAAATTAGCAGGACCTCAGTGGACCAGTTTTTCTTGCAGGACGGCTGTAGAAAGGGGAGGAAAGGTGCTGCTGCTGTGTGTTACCATATACAACATACATACGCTGGCCTCGAGTTTTCTTTTGTGTGGTGTTCAACAATCAGATGGAAGATGGTGTGATGACATACAGAGACACCAGCTTTGTTGTTATCTCCAGTAGGTTGTCATGTGTGTGTTTTAATCTAAAAAAAGTTGCACTGAAAGCTCCTGACACGAGCATCAGCAGGTTACTGGCTCGTCCCTCCAAACCTGTTTTCAGACATTCTTTTCACACACTGAATAATCTCACAAAAACAATCCACTGGAGAGGTATACCGGATCAATCTTGGTGTTTGTTTTGTGAGGCGTGTTCATGCACACATGTTTGAGACACACAGAGGCCACAGGAGAGAAAATAGGTTATGGCTTTTGTAGCTTTTGTCTCATCAGGTTTATTATTATTATTTCCTATGACTTACATGTCAAAAGATAAATTTGTTCTATCTCTCCACCTCTTTCCTCACATTTTTCGCCCCGTCTCCTCTTGCCAGGAATGCTGAGAATGAGCCGTTTACATGCTCAGTGAGCACATCTCAATATTGGATTGATCGACCTGCCGTAGCTGCAGCCTCTCTGCTTGTGGTAGTTTAGGGTTTCAGACTGGCTTTGTTTATGGTACATTTAGAGCAGGCTAGTCCTTGTGTGTGAGCAACAAAGAGGTTGTTTTTTTAAGGAAAGAGGAACAGAAAAAGAGTGTCTGAAGAACATCTCCTTTTTCACTTTCTTAATTAATTCTTGCTGCAGTTGCTACAACAACAAATAAAGCAGCATTATTTGTTTGATTATCCTACCAGTCTGCCCGGTGAGGAGGAGAAAGTCTGCCATGCCTCTGAAACACTGTGTTACTCTGCTCCTGCTCCATTCTTAACAGAGCCAGAGGTCAGGGGGCGAATAAGATACCTCAAAGCTTTACTGTGGTCTTGAGTCACCCTCTTTTTCAGTTTGAATTCCTTCTCTGTTTTTCTTTGCCTTTCTATCTGCAGATACTGGTGGAGTCACTAAACCTATTATAGCTTAAAAGACAGTGTTTTTGGCTGCTGTTCATAAGCATATGCTCGTCCCTCACTGGGCGTCTGATACCACACGTATACACTACTGCTACCTCTGTGTATTCCACATACACAGTACAAATATGTGCAATAAGGCCGAGTACATTTGTTTAATGTGAAAAACCAAAGGTGATTTTTAGAAACTTGGCCTGGCTCTAAATATTCCACTCAAACAGCGCATGTGCCCAACGCAGCCTCCCTGCCCATCGTGGAACTTTGGAAGGGGAACAGCCTACTGTGAGGTTAAAAATGAGTAGGGAAACAGGATGTCAGCCATTTTGCTGTGCCGCAGATGAGTCACCACGGAACAGCGTTCCTGCAGGCTAGGCTATTCTGTGACTCACCAGGGCTCTGACAAAACTGAGTTCTCCTGCTGATAACAGGTCAGGACTTGGACCAGTCCTTATCACCACTCATTATCCTAGAAGTGGAAGTTTACAGAAATCAAGTCATGTTCAATTCTGAAGTAGCCCACACCTTACTAAAACACCCCACTACCCTTCCACTACAACCCCAGGTTACACACACACCTTGTCATGTACGACTGTAAAGTCAGTCATCCACTGTTCCAGAGTCCAAGACTTCGATTTCTATTGCGATGTATTCACCCAGTCAAAACTAAACTACATACTGCAGCCTACAGGAAAAGTTTGGTATATTTTTCTTATATTTTATCAGTTAATTTTTAGTTACGTACTATGGAGCTGTCCGCTGTGGCCGCATTAAAAATCAACGAGTTTGTCTTTGTTGGCTTAGCTGATAGAAAAGAGAAAGCAACAAATATCAACAAATATAACTTTTTGTAAGAGTTCAGTTCTGAGTCAGCTGACTTTTTCAAAGCCTGCTCAAATTTAAAATTTTATAATTAATTTAATTTTAAAGTGACAGATTTTTACAGAATTGAGAATATTTGCTCCATGGGTCATGATTGTTTAAAATGGATGGGTTGTTTTAACCATCAATTAACTTATCTACCATTTAACATAATAAGCAGATGTTATTTTGCTTACTTACTTATATAAAAAAATTAAGCTGTCATAATCTTTATAACCTGCTTTTTTGTTTTGGTGTTTGGAGTTCCTGGTCATTAAAATTGATTTTCTTTTGGATGCATTTTCAGACTTTGTATGACTTATTGGGCGTGGAGTTTAATCATTACCTAAAATTTAAATGAGGGGCACAAGAGAAGCCATCTCTTCATCAGTCATTAGTCCCACCAAACAATCACACATTCTCGACAACTGTTGTGTAAGATTGGTCCTTTCACTAAACGTACTGTGTCTGTTCGTGTCCTGACATAACTAATAGCATACTCATCGTCCTTCTTTATCCATTTAGTTGCCACAACTAAAGGATATTACTGGGATGAGGCCTGAGCAGCAACTTGAAGCGTGACGCACCGGCATAACAAGTTTGCTGATCTGAGATATGAACGAACCTGTTGTTACTCCTCCTCATGCCATTCCCACCTCTCCCTTTCCAATCCCTTTCTTTCTTTCTTGGCTTTCTTTTTTTTCTGTTCTTGTCTTTGTCTACAAACTCCCTGGTCATCAAGTTGGATGTTAGTTAATTGCTGTTACAACAAGCACATATGTGTTACCCATCCACTGTGTACACGAAATGTATGTGACTAAAGGTAGCAGAACACCAACAGGTTGCTAAAAGAACACTATAAACAATTTGAATGATTGAATCTCACTTCTTACTTGACTTACAACATCAGTAAACATTTTCATAAAAATTCAATTTTTCTTAACTTAAAACTTAACTAGGTCTTGCTGTCAAAAATGACAGATATTCTGAAGACTGACTTGTTTTGTATTCTCGACACAGATTGAAATTCCTCCTGTTTGTTCTATAAGTGGCTCCCTGTGGACCAACTCCTCCCTCCACAAGCATGGCTCACCGATCACAGAGTTCTTCCATTGGGGAAAACCCCCTGGATCCTAACTATCTGCCTCCACATTACCGCGAGGAGTATCGTCTAGCAATTGATGCCCTTATAGAAAATGACATACAGGTAATACTGTGCTTTATTTTCTAATTGTGTTTTCGTCTTGTACCAATTCTGATCTGATGTATCACAACAAGAATGTGGTTTTATCTCCTGTGACACCAGGGCTACTTTGAGTTCCTCCAGACTGCGGATGTGGTCAGTTTCCTGTCTCAGCCAGAGATTGAACACATTAGATCCACGACCCAGATGCCCTGTAGGACCACTAGCATGACTGAGCTAACGTACCTCGATGGAAGTGATCAGGACGATGGCTCTTCTGACACCTACTGGCCTGTTCAGTCTGACCTGGCTGCCCCAGGGCTGGACCTGGGCTGGCCGCTGCCCCAGCACAGCTTTGTTGGGCCCACAGAGGTCACCACTCTGGTCAACCCCTCTGACCCAGATATGCCAAGCATTAAAGAGCAGGCCAGGAGGCTCATCAAAAGCGCACGTCATGTAAGTTTATCAAACCTTAAAAGAGATCTAGAATTAATCTAAAACAAAATCACTGCCTTATCTGGAACTTCTAGAATTCCTTAACATCAGACTGAGCAGCTTTTTCCAACATAATAGAAAAACATTTTGTTTTGGTTTGATTGAATGTTGTATTTATCAGACCAAAGGACTGTTTTTTAATTACTAAAAGAGCAATATTATCTTTGTGAACAACATACTTCTTCTGCACAAGTATTAATAGGCAGTGAGCAACATTACAAAGAGAAATCATTTTGTCAGAGGGGTCAGATGTGGCTGTACAGTCCAGGTCTGGTCGAGGTTGTTGTGCCTAGACTTATACTACCCAAATACTCATAATAATAAAAGTCTGTCTAGTGCATGTGAGATATATTATGTAACTCTGAGCCTTATCTTACTTTTTATCTGCCACTCACAGCTCTGCTACCACTCCCTGAAGGATAGCTTTTTGATGATTCAATTAGGTAACAGAAAATATTATTTGAGTAACTCACATGATACACCTAATCTTACAGACAGTCAAAGTCTCAAACCAGTCCCAGTCCTTGTATCTGTTTGTGTGTCTCATTCTGGCAGTAAATACTGATTGTGGTTATTTTATGTCTAAATGTAGGTGTTTCAACATGTCAACAGCAGGAGAGACTGGTTCCAAAAACACAACTCATTAGTTTCACTATACTATGTAGAAACTGAATTCCTTATAATGAATGTGTACATCAACCACACTGCCAGAGAAATGTGTACTATCAGCCAAAATTGTTCTGTTGTTGCTGAATATCTTTTTTGAAATAAAATTTAATAATAGATTTATGACCCATTCAGCAGTCAGAAATGTTATTATTTAATGCTATTAGAGTTGACATACCTATAGTTATTTGTGTTGTTCACCTGCGATGTCTATAGACCTCTTTTGACAGTCTACACAACGGTTAAGATTTCCTTTAGGTCATTAACGAATCGTGCGATGAAGCATGATAAACCAGTTCTTTTGCTCTTTGTTTTTTTTTGGGCACTTTTGTAGTATCAATCAATCAAATCAATCAAAAAGTAGGCTAAGCCTAAATAATTAGCTGTTAGCTGAAAATAATGTTCTGCAGCTGAACATTTACAAATTATAAAAACAGTACACAGCATCCTCCTCTTTTTTTTAATTAAATGTGTTGCCATTTTGGATGAGTAATTCATTTATCCAGTACATTAAATGTCCGTAAAGCCAAATAAGCCAAATAAAATATTTTAATAATAAAGGTTGTTTCTCTGTTTGGTCTTTTCCTGTAGGTCATTGCCGTGGTGATGGACACGTTCTCAGATGTTGACATTTTTGCCGACCTTTTGGACGCAGCTGCACGCCATATTCCTGTTTACATCCTTCTAGATGAACAGGAAGCCCATCACTTTGTGTCTATGGTTGTTAACTGCAAAGTTAACTTGGACTTAATTCATGTAAGTTTAAATACCTGGAGTAACACTTCTATTTAAAATTCTAAAACCAAATAAAGCTCAAAAATATTTTGGGTAGTGTGTAAAAAATGTTTTTTCTTTTTCCAGATGATGCGTGTGAGGACAGTGGCAGGAATAACCTATTACTCTCGAACAGGGAAATCATTTAAAGGACAAGTAAAAGATCGTTTCCTTTTGGCTGACTGCAGGGCTGTGCTCAGTGGAAATTATAGGTAATTCATTAACTTCTGCTGATTATGACTTTCTTTAAGCGGGTTATTTTATGTACCATGTAACAAATTTTCATTTCAACAGTTTTATGTGGTCCTATGAGAAGATCCATCGCTGCATCGCTCACCTCTTCCTTGGGGAGTTAGTTGCCACCTTTGATGAAGAATTTCGAATCCTCTATGCTCAGTCAGAGCCTCTGGTCATTGACCCGTCAGATGCAGCACTCACCATCTCTGACACCAGCAGCTCCAGCGGCTACTTGAGCAATCAGTTTGGTTTGAAGAGGACACAGTCTTTACGCAACCCCATCGGCTTTCGACGGCAGCTTGAGAATTCCTCTGCGTTTCCCTACGGAGACACTGAACGAAACCTTGCACTTCCTTTCCGGAGGAATGACCCATTCCGTCACACCATTGAACCTGGGGCTGGAATTACAATTGGAAAGTATTCCCAGCAGCAGTTTCGTCTGCAACAGTCCTTCCTGGAGCAGGGAAGATCTATTGTGTCCCGGCAGATGGAACTCAGTGCATTCCAGAGGCATAGCTATGCAGAGGGAACCCAGGAAAACTACGCGTCCTCAAGGCAATTCATGAAGCACAGAGTTCTGAATAATCTTGATGAGATGGACTATCACAGGTAAACTCATGATGACTAAACTGTGTGCTATTTTAATTATTCACAAGCGATAAGTTTTACTCTCTTCTGTGAAAACATATTATGATTGTACAACCCAATTTTTTACACACAGGGAACAGAACCAAGGAAGCCACTTCTACTCTGAAGGGCCTGGGCCTGGGTCAAGCCACGGACATTATGACAGACTTCAAGGTCGTCCACCACACCTTGCCATTGACCAGTATTCAGAATCAAGCTTTCGCTCAGATCTGGAGCCTCCACCTGCTGTCTACGGCCAAGACTACTTTTCATCGGAGGACTTACACGCATCAGAGGGTCATCAAGCACCTCCAGTGGCTGGACGATATGGAGGAGGTTCCTCCAGTAAAAGGCCAACCATAGGTCAGGCTTATGCCTGCCAGAGTTCACCAACACAGCTCCACCCGCCAGAGAAGAAGCCGTTTCCTAAACAGTCTGACCAAGAGCATGATCAAGATCCAACTGTTAAGCAAGGCCTAAGGAGTTGGAGAATTAATTCCTATCTTAGCACATATGAAGACGGTGGGGAAGAAGGTCTAACTCAGCCTTTAGGGCCTGATGCATTTGAGGACTCTTCTTCATCACAACAACCCACAGCGCCTGACAATCCAAGTCCTCGCTTTGGACGAAAAGAGCCTCCTCATGTGCCTTCAAAGCCGAGACCAGATATCCTGAGACCAAGGTTTGGAAAGCCCATATTACCTAATAGCAGCAATAAAGACTCAACAACAGCAGGCAATGATCTCCATCCTTCAGTCAGTGACTTGAAGCCATATACACTGGATAAAAGAGAAAGGGAGATTGAGAGGGAAAGAAATATAGAGAGGGCGGCAACAATGGAGGTTGGTGCCGATGTGGATGTGAAAGAGGGTCCAGAACGCTTCCTGTCCAAACATGAATCATTCCGTTCACGTGTAAACCCACTTCTTCAACGTAGCTCTCGTCTCCGCTCCTCACTTATTTTCTCATCTTCTAAGGCTGAAATTCACAGTGGAAGTCTTGGTTTGAAACCTGCCACAGAGGAAGAGGAAGAGTTGGATACTGTGCGCACCTCCTCAATTGTTGCCCAGATCCTGGAAAAGAGGAGGTCACTTTCTCGTGAGCCTTTTGAGTGGAGAAAGAAAGCAGAGGAGAGAGAGAAAGAGAAAGAAAAGGAGAAAGAAATTGAGATGGAGAAAGAAAAACAGAGAGAAGAAAAAGAAAAGAAATATCATTTGGAACAGGAAAGGGAGAGTAGAATAAAAGATGAGATTAAAGCAAAGGAGGAGCCTCACATGACAATTCAAGAGGAAAAAACACCTCCTGAACTTCCGGAGGCCACACTGTCATCATCTCTAAACATGAATGATCCAGCTAATCGACTGCAGTATTTTAAAGACTTGGCTGCAAAGAGAAAAGCCTCCAAAATGGAAACTGAGACGTCGCTGAAAGCCCCAGAGCCTGCTGAAAAAAAGCCAGACCTCTTAAATAAACCGTCTATCAATGTGACAAGTACAAAAGTTACAACACTCCCAGTTAGTTCAGTGGAACCTGAACCAAAGAAGTCAGACATCTCCTCCAAACTGGCAGAGCTCACTCGTAGGCCCTCATTTAGTTCCTCTAAACCACCAGTAATCCCTGCCAAGCCCTCTGCCAGCTTGCTGAAGCCTTCAGAAACATCTCTGTCTCAAAAAGAAGAGAATGCATCAGAGGGGCAAAGGAAAGATCTATTCAAGTCTTTAAAGCCTCTCCCCTCACCTAAACTTTTTAAAAAGGACCAACTGAAGCTCAAAGGACTGAATCCACGACGTATCTCCTGTGGAGAGGAGGTCCTGACCGCTACAGATGCTACAGATGCAGAGAAGAGTGAACTGAAAAAGAGCCGTTCTCATAGTTCCTCAACCCTGCTACATGATGATTCGAGGGAAGGTCACCAAAGATTCATGGGTTCAAGCACATCCATCAACACCCTGGGTGAGGGAAAGGGTGAAGGGAAGACTATCGACTTTTTAAAGAAGCAAACTCAGAGGCTGAAGGGATTCCTGGGGCCTAAGGATAAAGACAAGAAAGGCTCAAATGACGACAGGGGCATGAGCACAGTCAAAGAGATCACCTCAGAGTTGAGCAGTAGGCACAGTACGTCGTCCAAAGAAACAGGATCTACTAATGCAGATCAAACTAATCACAAGACAACGACTGGGACTACAGGCTCATCTAGGTACCAGGCAACGAGCAACTCTGTTTTATTCAGTAGCAACCTACGCGATGACACCAAGGTAATTCTGGAGCAAATCTCGGCCAACAGTCAGAAGAATAGGATAGAGCGAGAGGAAACTGGTGGAGACAGTGAAAGCGGGGACAAGGGCCTGGAGAACTCTCTTATAAAGAGGAACCGATTCCTGCGGCCGGCTGGCAACGTCCAGGAGAGGGAGGGACTGCTGAAGAGGATAGAGAGTCTGAGGAAGGAGAAGAAGGTCTACAGCCGCTTTGAGGTAGTTTATCACTGCAAAGATGATGTTTGTTGTGTAGATGACAGGTAGCAGAGAAGGTAAATTAGTAAGATTATTGACTAAAAGACAGAACAATTCTGTGCTGTTTTGTTTGTTAGCTTTGGTAATAATTGTATTAGTATGCATTTGTGTAGTATACAATACAGTTAGAAGTAAAATGTTGTAGAAGTCGTTGTTAAGTGCTGAGTCTGAAATGTTCAAAAACAATTCTTCTAGTGTGAAACAAATACATTTTTAATGTTTGTTTAGCTTGTTTAGAATAATTTTTACACCTGAAAATGGCAAATGACGTAGTGTTGAGGTTTTAAGCTGTGGAAATAATTTTTTGTGCACCAGCTAATGTTCGCTGTTTTATATAGACACATAAACTAAATTGTTCTTATAGCCACTTTGAAATAGATCTTAAAGGGATAGTTCAGATGTTTTTGAGCTGTGGTTGTATGACGTGTTAACACCTGCTCCCATCAAGAGACAGGGTGAGAAACTAAAAACTTGGCTATCAGAGGGGATTCTTGACAAAGCACATATTTCAGATATTACTAAGCAATTCACCTGGTAAAAAAAATTGCTGCTCAGATTTTAAATATCTCAAGAATGTGTTTGTCCCCTTATCTCACTATTAGAAAAATATTTACAACTGAAATCCGATGTCTCTGTAGCTTTAAACTGCTTAGCTCTAAAGTAATGTTAAATGAAAATCAGTCATTTTTAATTTAAATCATTTTTTATTATGTGATATTAGTACTTAATGTAAGAATTTGGGTGGGTGTTATTTTTTTTACAGACTACACAGTCTATGCTGTAGCACAGCAGTATCGTTAAAATCCATCTATAAAATTGTCCAGTGTATTTACCACCTTGCTTAAAATGCATGTACAAAACATCTTTATGTTTCAACACTAACTTGACTTATAAAACAACTTCATCCACTTATTTCTGATCCTGTCCATCCTGGGCTCACCCAAACAAAATTCTCAGCATCTTTAACAGAAGCCAACTAGACAATATAAAATAGGCCTTTGTCTAAGTAACCCCGGGAGCCATATAGTTCCTAAAGTTGACTTACTTTGTCTCAGGTCCTCATACAACCACACTTGAAAAATCCCAAGCTATCACTTCAAAACAGTTCAGTCATTTTCGCTAAAGTCCACAGATGATGTTGGTATCATAGAGAAAAAGAAGATTACAGACAGACAGGAGGGAGTTGACACTCTGTTGCATTCACTGACATTGCTGTTGTTCTGTTAACAGATGGGGAATAGCCTGGGTTAACGAAAGACGGAGGAACGGCCTTTTAGATGGAAACTATTTATGCAAGATGATCAAAAGAACCTTTGCCCATTAATGCCAGCAACACTATCAAAGTACCTCTGTGGCTCATCACTGCAGCCTTTGTGGATTTTCACTACTAAGAAAAATAAAACTTGAACAGACAATATAAATGTATAAATGTTAGAAAAACATTTTGAAAACAAACTGAAGTCCCCAAGCTTGTAATGTGCTCATTTGCCAAGATCTGGTACATTGTTTTACCTAATATGGTGAAACAGAGGCGTTTCTCTGCATGACTACATTAGCTGAAGGTTCTCTTTAAAAAAGCTCAAATGAACATGACTGAGACGGTAAAGAGGTCAGAGAGGTCGGCCAAGTTTGTACTTAAGGAGAGAAAAAAAAACACAGCAAAATTCACTGCATACGTATAGAACCAGTGTGAGGCATTACAGTAGGTAGAGCGACCACGTGCCAACAGCCAACTGGGGCCAATATTAAAATAGGAGAGGTTACGATAATAAACGGTAATTGGATATTTAAAGGGTTAAATTATAGCAATTTGAGTATATTGTAGGGATTGTGAGGGGAACGTCAAAGGAGTTTAATGATCAGCAGCCACAGCACAGTTTCTAAATTTATCGTTTCAAGGGAGTGTTGTATAGTTTTGTGCTGAGGTGTTGATCTGCTTTAAAGAGAAGTCTCAAGCTGAACTTTGGTAGCAAACAAATACTCTGATCCGTCTCGTAGGGCATGTAAGAAAAAGTAAAATACCTGCAGTAAGAGTGCACCCATGCAGTCATAACCTTGACAAAGGGAATCAAAGGACATGCACATTTGCATACTTAAGCACAGTAGAGCCCAGCCTCTTAACCTGTATGAAACTACGCCCTGTGCAGGGCTCTTTTGTTGGCCAACCATTAAACCAAAGATTGAATTGTTAAGGTACATCTCCCAAGGCTGCTTGACACCTTATTTTTGTTTTTTGTGTTTTTGTAAAGTAAGGTAAAAAGATCTATTGCTATAAGAACACTTCAGGGCTTGAATTTTATCTATGCAAAAATGACTGTACATATGGTATTTAAGTAAAAGACGAGCTTGTTGAAATTCTGAATGACTTGATGATGATCACTCTTGCTGTTTTATTAACGTGCTTTATGTGCCTTTTTAATTAACAAAAACATGTACAGTAGTCTATGCTACTGTTAAAAAAGAAAAGAGTAAAACTGCCATTACTTTGTGGGTAAATCAGCTGCACAGGATAAGTGTGTTCCTTTAAGAAAAAACTCAAAGAGTATTACCATGTATTTGAAATACTGCAAAAAAAGTGTTGTATTAAATTTGAATATCTTGAAACCTGACACTGAGTGTAGCTGGCTGTAGAAGATAAATGTGTGTATTGATCTGAAGACTTTCATTTGTGCTTTCCTAAACCTCCACAAAAAGACTTTTTTTTAACCACATTCCCGCAAAAATACTTGCATGAAAAATGATAAACATTCTACTACTCAGTATCACTTCTCCCACAATACCCTGACAGTAACATGTAAGAACAATTTCATTGACTCATTAGATTTGTGCACAAATCAGAATTGAACTGAGTCACAGACTTAGTGAACACACTGCTGAACAACTGAAATGAATGCAGTGAACACACAGAACAGGCTGCCATGAATAAAAGATCATCCACGTCTAGTATAACTTTGACGTAGCAGCTACATGTTCCAAATGCTACCTGCAGACAATAATGTGGAATTCTAACCTTTAATTCTCCTCCTGGACCATCATTTGTGTAGATTTACTGCTGCTAAGGCCCGATGCCCACCTGCTTCTGTGTCCTAGTGTCTTGTAGCTCCTCGTCAAGTTGGGACAGCTGGGCCAACTTCATCTCTTCTAGAAGAATCACAGAGAAAGACTACAGTGCTGCCAAACATTAAGGAAAGCTGCATGTCTTTTGTGAATATCCTGTAACAAATTGTTTCATACCGGCAGATTCCAGCTGAACTTTTCTGCTCTCAGTTGTCTTGATCTCATCGGGCAGCCTTTCTGGAGTCTAAAAATGGAACCACAGAAAACAACAATTTTCTCCCTCCTTTACGTTAATGATTACATTCTACCAATTGAAATACAATTCAAAGCTAACAAATTTACAAAAATGGAGCGCAGATTTTTATGTTGCTCTATCAGTAGATGAAGCTGCTGTTCAAACTTCAACCTGCAAAGAAAAAATGAATCATTTGAAACAATGTTTAATAATTTTACTGCTAAATAATCAAGTAATTGTTCAACTTTGGTTTGGTTACCTTTGCTTCCTGTGTTTAAGTTTATATTCCTGAATTTCACACTTGTACTGCTCCATCAGTCCCTCACTTTGCTTACTGTTCTTCAGCTGTCTAAAACACAGCACACATAAACATCAAACAATCTGTCTAATACAATAATGTCAAAGAAGTTAAAACATAAAAATGAATTCAATGCAGACATCTCAGAAATGCATGTCAGTAAAGAGATGATGAGGAAATGTTAACCAGAGAAAATTTACAGACACAGTGAAGGAGGACATGAACGCGTTTAGGTCAATGGTTGTGGAGGTAAAAAGGTGAGATGGTCACTTTTCGAGCCTGAACAAAACTTAAAACTAGAAAAATAGTTTGGTTTTTTTCATACTGTGTACAACACCACAGTTTACATTAGGATCAACAATCCGGAATGCTACCAATGCTTGACGATCTACCGCCACCCAGTGGTACAATTTAGCAACACAAATCAAGGTCCCACGACGGAGAAATTTATATCGTTAACCACGTGTTTGTGTTGCGTTCACATACAGGAAAAAGGAGCTCACCGTACACAGTCCTGCTCAGATTCATCAAACTGGAACTGCAGTTTATTGCAAAGTTCTAGAAAGAAAAGTTGAGTCATAAATAAACAAGCTAATTATGAATGTATTTCAAGGAAATATTGGAGTGGTATTTCTAGGGGAAAATGCAGTTTTATTAGGCATGAAGTCATTGAAGGTATTAATATTGAAGAGTAATGATATTAATGCATTTTGTTTGGTGTCAGTACCTTCTTTGTCCTTATGGACTCTTTCCAATTGGTAGGCTTCTGTTTGTACTGTAAAAACAGAAAAAAGTCTACTTATGTACATATATACCAAATTAAAGAGTTGCTCTTGTACTTAGGTAGTAAGCATAAATAGGTGGCCCAACATCAACTATTATTAAAGTATAAGACAGGCCTGACCTCAAAAGTAAATAATACAAAGTAGGTTACTTCCTAGTCCACTTCCTAAAGTTGCCAGGTGACATATATTTAAATGATTATGTCGAATAATGACATTGTTTCTTACACTTTTGCAGCTCTATCTGCAGGGAGTCCCTGACAGATTTGATCTGATCACTTTCTTCCTCCAGAACTTCTTTACCTTGAATAAAACAGAAGGCAACTTTAACACAAAATAGTATTTTTTAAAACATCTTAATTATATATAGTAATTAGGACACTGAAGGGAAACATTTGTAAATACAGGTTAGGGATTCAGTTATCTTTAAGTTATCCCCTGTATTAAATTTTAAGGTTTTTAATTAATGGCATGTAAAACAACCTTGTTTTAAATCTACTTAGTTATACTGTTCATCTCGGGTATGGAAAGGTTGAACACAAATTTACACCATATCAAATGTATTAAAACTGCACAACGGATATGTGTAAAACACATGATCCTTCTACTATAATCACTTTAATTCATTAACAACTTGGTCAGAATGGTCTCTACGGGGTGTTGCTGTTCCCCATAGAGCGGAGATAATAATCATATCTCATAGTGCTCCATTCATCATGTTCTGCAACTCCCCGGAAGGAGTAACAGGTAAGGATGTACCTCACTGAAGATACTTAACTGCCGGGTCGAGATCATATATATATATTACAGACAACTATCTCACTCACGGTCCAAACATTTTTGCCATACAATTAAACTTCAGTACACTGACTTTAATGTTATTTTGCTTCAGCTTTGTTTGAGCTCGCTAAGGGTAGGTTTTTGTTGTATATGACGTTATTTCAGGTTAACTTAAAACAAAACCCGTGTTCATTGGTGTAGCGTCAGCAAAACCTGCATTGTTATTGGTCGACGTTGCTTAACTTTAGAATTACATTTTTGCTCTGCCAATGGAGTGCTCAAAACGCGTAGTTTTAACAGACAATAGTTAATACCATTACAACATCTGGCGCTTAATCAGAGTTATACATTTCAAATAGTTTTTAACGATAAATTTTAAGTGGGGTCAACTTCTTAGTACCGGAAGTACTTGTGAGGCTCTACAGAGAACAACCAAAACGACAAGATACGTATCGTCCACCACCTCTCTGCTAAATAAGTTTTAAATAATCGCGCATCGAACGCAAGTTGTGGTTATGTAATTGATGCTAAGTTTTTTAATTACATATTCTACGACATAATGCCTAAAGGGATTCATATGACAACAAAAACGTGTGGCAAGTGCATTGGATACGGGGGCGGATACACGCTGTAGATCATTATTTCAACTTCGTATGTACCCGTTAAAATTTCTGACGTAAAAAACAGCTTTCCGGTAACAGTAGTTGTAGTTTTGGCCAACTTCACATTACGTTCAAAGAGCAAAACATTAAAATAAAGTTATAGATTATTTACAAATAACGTCTATCTTAAATTTTACTTACGGGCTGTTCATTTTGTCAAGTTAACTTTACCTTGCTGGAGGATTCTTAATTTAGCTACAGCCTGGTCAACTTTTGGCTCCGATGTTTGTAAATCTGCAGATCACAAAATATATAAATGTGACATTTGAAACCTTTTAACCTTAAGTGCATTATAATACATTTACCTTTCTTGAGGGGTGTAGCATTAAATATGTCCTCCATGTTAAATCCTGTTAGAAAAAACACCAATTACCCGACATTACTTTCCTAAAGCTATTCATGCCATTTAAACTAAGCTAAATTAAACTTAGCTAAACAACTATTTACAAGTTATTACAAACTTATTTTAACGTATGCTGTTAAACTGCTTTTAAGAGAACAAAATGATCAGTTTAAGTTAAGGCGACTTTTAAAAGAAAATTAGTTCAAACCGTTATCACCTGTCATGTTAAAATTGTTAGGCTAATGCTAACAGAAGGACCCCATTGGCAAATTTATTTGATAAGATATTTGCCCATTTTTAGTTAATGGCCAAAATTATTCTAATACTTACTGTTTCATTAACTAAAAGGGTTTCACATGTTGGTTTGCTCAAGCTTACCTCGTAGAAGTAGTTTTTTCCCTGCTTTTACGCGGTAACATCAGTTCCTATATATTCAGTGAGACAGAAATGACGTGAACACATTTGGCGCCTTTCGAAAGACCTTTTTAGTATGCACTACAGCGCCAGATTAGTTTGAATATTGTTGTTCCTTAAAAAATGTTTTATACAATTTTATAATTATATAAATTATTTTTATATAATGAGGATTCGTTATATTTAACCATACAAGAAACAACCATTTGTAAAAGTAAAGCAGAAAAGGCTGTGCAAATATAAATAAAAGGCATTTATTGTGTCCGAACACTTAATTTGTAGTTGAGTACAGTAACTTTGGTTTTAAGTAATTGTTTTTACCTTGAGTACTCTTTCATACCTCTCCACAGCAATGTAAAACTAAAGCTTACATTATCTGATTTAAATTCCTATGAAGCTTGGTACAACGGTGTTCAGATTATCCAGAGTTTTTTTTTTTTAACACTATTTGTAAGGAATGTCTAATAAAACACTAAATGCACTATAAAATAAAGAGTGTTCTTTTACACAATATTGTTAATTTCCAGTAGCATGGAACAAACCCCCTCTGTAATATTGAAATTTGACCTTAAATGTTTTGTGACCATTTGCTTTAGTGCCACTTGAGAAATAATGGCTTATTTCTTTTGTGTGTGTGCAAAATACCTAGCTTGACATTTGTAGAACAAAGATATCAACTCACATTATTTCAAAAGTGGTTGCTAATGACATGACTATTAAGTCTCAAGGAATAAGAAATAAGAGCCATTATAAACATATAAACAATAGAATAAAAAAAATAAAAATACAGATTAGGTTAAAGTTAGCCCTATGAAAGTGAAGGCAATTATAACATATCCTAAAAGGACACTGGGATCAATCACTGTCATTATTTATTGTTTTTGATTCCCTCTTTGTCATGCTGAGTGACCTCACATCAGCAGCATAATTAGACAAAATGAGGATTTGTAGAAAGACAAACATCATTTAAATCTAGACTGCACATAAATCACAACCTGCACAACTTATTATTATAAACTCTTTGAGAAAATAAAGAGTCAAGCGCTGTAGAATAAATAAAAAAAAAAACAGAATAAAAACCATTGAGCTTAAAGTACTTGAAGTACTTTCAAATGCAGTCTTATTCCCTGGTTTGTCCAGTTAACATCAGGATGGAGAGGAAGATGTTGATGATGTCTGTGTAAAGGTTCAGGGCAGCAAAAACATACTCCTCTGGACTCATGGACAGTTTCTTGTTACAGAGGAGACGCTGAGTGTCCACAGCCAAAAACTGCGACAAAGGAACAAGAGTGGTTTAAATAACAACAATCGATCAAGGGGATTGTCATTGTTAGAGTGGATGTTAACTATAAAGCCAAATAGTTCTGGTAGTTAAGGGCATTCACCACCTAGCAGAAACCTGTCTGTATGTCTATAACTGCTGAACGCCAACAGCAACGTTTAATTATACTCTGTTACCAGTATAGTTATTATTAGAAATATACTATTGAATTCTCATTTGTTTTTGCAAACTATTAATGATACACATACACAGGTGAAGAGCAGAGCTGCCAGCGTGGAGTAGATAATGTACAGGTACTTGTCTCTCATGAAGAAGCAGAGGATTAGGAAAAGGAGCAGCACCACCATGCACACGAACAGCACACCATACCAGGAAGTGAAGTCCAGCTTGGTCTGTAGAATGAACATTTTATAAACAGAGACTTGACATGGTGCATTCTAAGAGTTACAACTAAAACAACCAAAGATAAACCAAAATGTTTCCTCCACGCACACTGACCTGGAGTGAGAAGAGGATTACAGTGAAGCAGACCACCACAGTGATGCCCACCGCAAAGATGACAATCTCTGTGTCATAATAGCTTGCGATCATCCCCACCATGTAGGAGAGGCTAAGTGTCAGAATGAGCTGTAAGACAATGTATAGAATCATTGTGCCTTAATAAAGTGCCACTGTCATGTATGTCAGGATGTCTGCAGTCAGTAGAGAGCTTAAAATGTTCTATTTAGGGTTACAACATTGCACCTTGCAGCAGATGGCGCCCTAAGCTACCGTCTTAGTGACATATACCAAGTGTAAATGTGGTGCTGAAACTTGTATGTTGGCACAAAAGGTGTGTTTTCACTGCAGGGGGCAGGGACCAGATGTAAGGACAGGGCCTTTTTTAAACCCCAAAATGTCCTGCTGTTAAGGTAGAACATTCAGAGACAGGCAGCACTACAGAAGCACTTCAGAAGAAGTTGTTGACAAAAGGTTTTCAAATTGTTCAGACTGACGTGGCTGGTGCACACCCTGAAAATCCATCCATCAGACAATTTTCATCCTGTCTGTGGTGAACCACTTCCTCGAATGTGTTATTGAGCTCTCATTTTGTCCCCAAGGACAAGTGGTTTTTTTTCTTCTTTTTGAAGAAGTATTGAGACTAGCATAGTAAGTATTGAGACAGCTTAGGATTTATAATGAACCTGTTGCAGTAGTGCACTGTTGATCACGTGGTATAGGTTTCTCTGTGTTTGGACCGGTCTGGACTGGCCTGGCCTTCCCTGTGTCGTATCATTGACAGAATAGTCCTCCTGAAAAAAGCCCAACTTCAACACCTCGCTGTGGACTGGATCACACACGTCTGAGGACTACATTCACTGATGTCAGTAACACAGATGGGTTAGATGATGTCTAAAGTATACCAAAAATAAATACAAATTTCCACACAGTCAGATTTCTGGTAGATATGCTAGATTCTGTTAGAAAAACAGGAAGTTTGGGGACGAGGTTAAATGTTCACTTTATTTACTATAGGTATTAATGTGAGGATTTGTTTGTCCTATGTACTCGTGACCTGTTGCCCCCTGCAGTGGTTGAACATTAATGAATTGATGGATGAAACCTAAGGGCAGTGGTGGCTTAGTGGTTAAGGAAGAGGACTTGGGTCTGAAAGGCTCCTGGTTCAAGTCCACAAGCTGCCAAGTTACCACTGAGGTGCACTGGGAATGGCACTGTCCCCACACACTGCTCCTCGGGTGCTTATAAGCTGCCCACTGTTCACGTTGGTGATGGGTTAAAAAACAGTCACAATGACAATCTTTCTTCTTCTTACTCATAGTAACATACAATACGGCATTATTCTGCTTAGAAATGAAACAACCTCATACAATTGATCTGATCTAATCTACAGTTTTTTTTAAAATGTTGAACTGAAGAGGTCTTACCAGTGCAATCAGATTCCAGGGGTGTTTGCGACGAAATTCCCCACAGCAGCTGAGGAGGATCAGTGGGACAAAAAAGAATGCATAAGACAGAAAGTACGTCCACGGATGTTCCCTTACAAAGGTCTTGGCCTCATCGTAAAAAGTGAAGAAGGCAACAGAAGCAAAAGTGACCAGAAGCTGCATTGTGAGAATCACGAAGACCTGAAGAAAAAACACACATAGGAGTTGTGAAAAAATGTTTCTGACACACGTCTTCCACAATTGTCATTAGAACTGATGAATTATTTTATCATAGGGCAGGACCTACTTTTCTGATAAAGGCCTGTCTGACAGCTACATCTTCAAACACAACACAGAAGCCCTCTTCAGTGATCGGTTGGCAATGTTTGTAGTTGTACTGAGATGAATGACCATCACCATAATATCCAGATCTGCCAGAAGGTCCTCCTTTAAAATGTAAGGAGATTAACAAAAACAAAATTCATTGAAACATTTTTCAATGCATTTTTCCATTGTATTCAGTAGTCAAGATTGTTTTTATTGAGCTAGCATTGTATTGTAAGGTGGTTCCACCGTGTAGCAGTTAGCATGCCTGCCTTGAAAGCAGAGGGTCATGGGTTTGATTCCCAGAGGAACACCATATCCCTAGGAGTGGCAGCCTGATAGATAGCATAAGGGACTCAACTATTATTATTATTATTATTGTTGACCTACTATAGCTAAGCCACCACGTGTTTCCAAACACAAATGAGTTATAAATCAACCACTCACCAGTGGGGTCTCCACGAAACTCTGTCCTAGTTGGTCCTTGGTGAAAGGGCGCCTGATAGTAAGTTGCTTGTGGGTGGAGCATCTGTGGGTAATGCATGTGGGGGCAAGGACCAGGGGCAAAACCTGGGCCTGCATGAGGGAATCCTGGCTGCCTGTAGCCAGCTGTTGGTTGGTAGCATTGGAGAGGGACATAAGTTGGCTGAGGGCAATCACAGACGACGTTCTGGGGTGGGTTGGTCCCACGAGGAGCATGGGGGTCACTCTGGGTCATGGTGTGGGATAGCATGTATAGTCTATCTATCAAAACAATAAATACAAAAAATAATTAAATAAAGAATAGGAAACACTTTTCAACAAATTATATTGTTGTTCAAATACAACAAAGGAAAAGGAAACGTGGAGGATTGGGACTGTGTGGGTCAGTGGTGTGCAGAATGTTTTACTATTTACTACTATTTTTCAGAAGGTTTTTGATGATTGTTTGTCTTAATTATAATGACATCTGATTTTAACTGTTAAACTACTGGCCATGTTCTTTGTTCCTTTGAAGTTGCATAAATGGAGTAATGAAACACCAGATAAAAGTAGCTGATGAGGTAAGCTCAGATAGTGTCTGGAAGACGTTGCAGATAACATTTAGAATGAGTTGTCACATCAAAGTCACATCACATTTTAAAATTTGAGGTCTGTGGATAATGATCACACTCAAAGGACAAACACTGAAAAAGGGGGGATTTCATCCTGTCTGACAAATAAACTCAGTTCCATATATTTTAATCCATCTTGGATGAATACAAAACGAAACACCACGGATGCACAGGTGTGATGTTCCACTTTGATTTAATTCAAATATACAATGCAAACCAACTCATGAAGCCCAATATTTACTTCATCTATACGCATCAAATCACTGCAGACTTTTATATACACACCCATGTAAGTTAGATACAACACAAAAGTTTAAAAGAACGAAGAGGGGAGTCAACAAGTGTAGTTAGAATAGGGTACAGTGTGCACCACCAGCACATGCAACAGAAAAATCATGCAAGAGGTGGAAACCCAAAATGATCAAAAGAAGTTACCATTTCATCAATAAAATAAATGTAATGTATTTGTGTGCAGTAGTGTTTTTGCTTTCAGTGCATATTATTTCCTTCTTCCTACTGCACTAATGCAATACACTGTAACCTTGAGGAATAGGAATCTGTAGATTTCAGCAGTTTTTCTCTCTATTTAACAACAGTGTATAGCCATTCTAAATCAGCCCTGCTTTCTACGTCAAGCATACATTTTTATACAGCATTCTTCCTCAGTTACCACACAAAAGTGTGACATTCAGGAGAACGTATGACAGATCAAGGGGCTCAGTGTTAAACAACAAAACCAGAACTCCTCCTTCACTCATGGTTTCTGGATCCTTCATTTTGACCACTTTTAAAATTCTCACCTTGTGTCAAAAATAATAACTAAAACACTTAAATACCACTCCACAGTTAACAATGAACAAGAGAAAACTGGTGTCAAGAAAAATCAAAGAAAACACAACATGTACACGAAAAGGGTTAAAAAAAATCATACAAATGATGACAAATAAATACTAATATATCGTTTGTAAATGTTAATCTGCATTAACATCTTGTCATTTACATTCAACAATGATCTCAATTCTTATGCCATTATAAGGTTTTACCTACCATAATGGGTCAGTAAAGGTCTGATATTCAGGTTAAAACATCAGTAGTATTGAACACAAGAGGTCGACATCATACACAGGAATACACAGAATTATTTACAGCTGTGATGACCAAGCAATTGAACAAATATCACTCTGACAGCTGTGGAGAACACTGGTCCACCTTCAGCCGGCTCTCAGTGCGGTCATGCAATTAGTTTACACCAGTGTGTTGAAAAAGGAAAATGGAAACAAACTGAAGGGGGCAACATTTCTTCCTTCTTCTAGAAAATGTTTTGCATCAGTATTAAGACCTCCTTGCATAAGCCCTGCTTTATCTTTGCAGCAGAACAAGGCGTTCATGGAATATGTGTTGCGTAGAATGTATTTATACTATATGTGCCATGCCAAACTGTGTGTTTTTTGGTAAGTGAGGGAGTTAATAGAGGCATCAGATAGTGATGATCAAGCAGAGTCAGACTTACAGAAAAGATACATCATTGCCTTCTGTATTTCTGGGCATGATGATTGACATGAATGAGTAGTGGTTTTTCTTAGCTGCATCTCCTCAACCGACTGTAAAGGTGACAATGGTGAGAAAGTAAAAGAGTCAGAGGTAAAAATGGGCATGTTAGTAACTACTTTTAATGACAGAGAGAGTTCTCTGCTGCTGAGATGTTGTCTTCAGGGCGTCAACAGCCCTATTCGCGGGAGCGTCCCACTATAGCCAGGATGTAGAGAAAGATGTTGATAATGTCAGTATAGAGGTTGAGAGCAGCAAAGACGTACTCCTCTGGACTCAGGGCCAGCTTCTTGTTACCAAGAAGAAGCTGAGTGTCAACAGCCAAAAACTGCAGAGAAAAGAAGAACAGCTGAATGATAGATTGCCGTAGGAAAAAAAAGTTAAGGCTAAGTAATCTTTTGGATGAAAAACAACTAATTATATACTTATTATATTGTATACTGTACTGTATAATACTTCAGGATATTATTAGCTATTTGGCTGATTTTCTTTTTTTGCAAATGTTTTAGTTCAGTAGTAGTAGATCAGATAACAGGTTTCAGCCACAAATTAATTCTGACAAAAGCAGTGTCATGCTTCGACACAACAAGTGTGAAACGTACGCAGGTGAAGAGCAGAGCCCCCAGTGAGGCATAGACGATGTGCAAGATCCTGTGACGGATGAAGATGCAGAGAATGGAGAAGAGCAACAGCACAATCAGGCACACGAACAGCACCCCCCGACAGGAAGTGAAGTCATACTTGCTCTGTGGGAAAAAAAAAAAAAAAACAGTCTCAAAATTATACCAAAAACATTATCAGTCAATGACTGGCTGAATCTAATTACTTAGTTTGATTCACTCAATTTTGTCCTTTTCTGCATCAAGTGTCTGGACACCCATTGTTAAATGTCATGTTCTGACCTGGAGAGAGAACAGGACCACGGTGAAACAGACCACTGCGGTGATGCCCACAGCTATGATGACCGTCTCCGTGTCATAGAAGCTGGCGATCATTCCCACCATGTAGGAGAGGCTCAGTGTCAGGATGGACTGGAAAACAGAAGAAAATCAAATTCACTTATTTCATGTCACACTTCCAACATCTCTCTTAAAATATCTAATATCAAACTGTACATTTAATGGGTTTTAAATATGCAGTTTGAAAAGCCATTCAAGTCCAGAGACCGCTTACACTGATTTAATCCAGCAGGGGGCACTATCTCTACAGCTAAACCTTTTACACAGCACAGAATTTGCTTTGGTGCACAGACCGAGGATGCACTAATTTAATTTAAACAATTTGGTCCCACCCGTGTATTCTGTACCTTTAATTTCTCTGTAGATTAAATCTGAAGCCTATACAGATAAGATTTGTAAATTCCAAGCACATGACGAACTTAGGATCCCTGAAGACAGCAGCTTTTGTTTTCTTTTCTGTTTGCCAGTAGAAAATAGTCCTACCAGTGCCACCAGATTCCAGGGGTGCTTGCGACGGAAGTCTCCACAGCAGCTGAGGACGATTAGTGACACAAAGAAGATTGCATAGGACACGTAGTATGTCCACGGGTTGTATCGCACAAAGGTCTTGGCTTCATCCACGAAGGTGAAGACAGCAACAAAAGCAAAGGTCACCATGAGCTGCACTGTGAGAACCATGAAGACCTGGAGGGAACCAGACATAGAGTTTAAACGGGGTTGGACAGCTACACAATCACATGGACCAATTTAACCAATTCAAAGTTAAGGATGTACTTTTCTGATGAAGGCTCGTCGAATAGACTTGTCTTCAAAGCCTGAGTTGGTGAACTCATCATTGTCGTAGTAAGATGGAGGCACATCTCCATGGTAACCAGGGCTGTCAGCGGGTCCTGGTGAACAAACAGATCCATAATCAAAAATTCAATAAGTCAAGTCCTTGGGGTCCTACAGACAGTAAGTGTCACAGTTATCTTTGAATCATTTCTTATTCAGCTGTGTGAAACCAGGAACAGGAACATGATTGACTAGAGAGTCTGACTCACCAGTGGGTTCCCCAGGAAAGCCTGGTTGTTGGGGTCCATGATGATAGGGTCCCTGTGGGTAGGGTCCTTGTGGGTAGGGTCCTTGTGGGTAGGGTCCTTGTGGGTAGGGTCCCTGTGGGTAAGGCATTTGGGGGTAAGGACCAGGGCCAAAACCCAGGCCTGCCTGAGGGAATCCTGGTTGTCCGCCCGGTGGATAAGGTCCACCCGGGGCCTGGTTGTAGTTGGGTGGAGGCATACCAAAACCAGGCTGAGGCTGACCATAGACATCATTATGGAGTGGGTTGGTCTCACCCATACCAGGGTATCCACTCTTGTCGTGGGACATGATGAGGAAGTGATACAAGTCCGCTTTAAAAACAACCTGTGAAGAGATTAGAACCAGAGTTATTCATAAATATTGAAGTCCGATACACACAAAATTTGAACTCAAGTTCTTTAGATTAGAACTTATTACTAAATCTTATTATTATTTAGAATATGTTAATTAGCATTCAACTTGTTAGCCAGACGGCTCAAAAATGATCCCTTAAAGTGGGAGAACTCCAGATTTATTATTTTTATTTCATCTTCAGAATACAAGACGGCTTCAGCTTCACTAGAGTCACTAGAAAACTATTTTTAAAAAATCATGAAAATTACCTGGCCATGTTTCTTTAGTAAAAAAAAACTACCTACAGTCATACTAGCATAATGGTGATGTCACCACACCTAGAAATGACCATCCAGATCAAACCACACTGGCCTCAGTTATCACAACAGGATACAGTAATTATTGCAGGAGGCAAAACTCTCACTCCAACACTGCTGTCTTGTTAAAGACAACTGTTTGCGCAACAATTTCCAAACTGTTCTACCCCAGAGTCTCTTATTATTTTAATAATACTTACTTTAATTATGTGAGGCAAACTTTCAAATCATGTGATCCCCTCCCTGTCCATGTGAAACATGTAGGATAACAACTAAGCCTGAATGGATTCATCATCCATGTTAGGAATAGACATAAGGTTTTAAATCATAATGTAATGGTCACAAGATCACCAAGAACTAATCCATTTATCATTCCGGGATTTGTTTACAATGTGCATTGTCAGGCTTGGTTTTATGAACAAAGAACTTTACGTTAATGCGGTTAATTAATTGATAACTCATCAAAGTGTGGATAACAGTATTACAGCACACATGATGAGTTCATTGTGATCAGACCTTACAGAAATCCCACAAGCAGTTGTTGTAACTTGTTGAATTGAATGAAAAGTTACAACTAAAAGTAGTTTTATAGTATGAGCAAAAATAAAAGGGATCAGGCTGCTCAGTGAGGGGAGCCATGAGGAGTCACCTTCTCTGATAATCATAATATTTCAAATGCACAAGATCAAATCCTCTTTGAGAAAACCCTCTAATGCTGCAGTTAACACCAGTGTCACTCAATCTCTCCTGGGTTCTCATGGCTATAGCTGGAGGAATTAGGGTAAAGGCAGGGATTCAGGAGGCTATCCAGACTGCTACGTTAACACAATTTGGATCACACAATACTCATGCTACATGGACGCCTGGGCAACAACAGGAAATGGGCACAGAATAAGAGTGACAGTCATACAATAAAGTGGGGTTCTGCACAGAAGTCTTCATGTTACAGTATGTAGCATCTAAAGAACTCAACATGAGTCAGTTTAGGCCTTTGACAATAAACTGAATGAACTTAACTTGGTTTAAGTTCAAGTGTCTTTGTCATGCTGTCAGATAACATCTTAAGTTCTGTTTCGAAAAGAGACCAACAGGCAGATAAAACCCTGCTGTGTGGCTGTCAGCTTCCCTGCCAGCCAATGCAGCAATAAGGCAAGATACTGTCATCATGCCAGGCCCTGTCAGCAGCAGCTTTTGTTTAGTCTAACCTGAAGTAACTTCACCTGGTGACATAAAAAGATATATAGAAAAGCAAGGCCCAAAAAGTAGAAAAAAGTGAATTATGCAGACAAAAGAAACAATTATAATATATGGTGTAAGTAGTAATTTAGTATTACAGAGATGTCTTTTCCCTTCTTTTCATGATGGGATATTTTCTCAAGACTATTGGCCATAACCCACAGCAGACTCTAATTTCCACACTGGACGTTTTTACTGTATGATACAGAACTAGAAAAAGGGAACTTGGCACTGACAGGAGCACAGACAACAGTAATGCAACCACTGACCACATATAGATTAATAATTGGACTGTGTGTTTCCATTTGTGTTTTTCTGGTGTAATTTACCACATATATAATGAATTAAATTTTATTAAATTAAACAACAGTAGAAAGGTTTGGGTAATTGCAAAAACAATGGTCTCAAATTTGCTAAGCATTGACACAGTAAAAATCATGTTGGCTTCATTTACTGATTCGTATTGGTAATGTAAGTAATAAAAACAACAATAATAACAAGATAACATTAATTGTGGTTGTTTTATCCAATGTTTACAGTAAGTAGATGTTAAAACATCATGTTAAGACATCAATTTATATTTAATTACCTAATAATATTATCAAAATATCAATTGACAAGAGAGCTAAAGGAGTGACAAAGGATATGTTTACAGGCCTAAAAATCCAAAATAGAAACTTGAACCACATAAGAACAACTCAGCATCACTTTCATCCTTCCGCCAGCAGAGGGCGCATCTCTGGTAGGCCCCAGCAGCGCAGACATGCGACACTGACATCATCTCTCATTGAACATTTACCAATATTCCCTCTTAAATGTCAGCAACGACATTGCACAGTGATATTGCAACAACGTCCCTGATAAGCAACTCGAGATAGCTAACGTTGTTTTTTTGTGTGTTCCGTAGACGATGACCACACGTCGCGTTCCCACTTTCCGAGCTGTCAGCGCTTTGTGGTATACATTTAATAATTATAACCACCTATATTAACATTATGTGTTAATTTCCATCGTGCCAGTATTTTGTTGTTTGTTTATTTACTTGGCACTTGCAAAAGGCGACGCAGCCAACGGTAGCGGTGGCTGCACCATAATAAATAAAACGCCGACAACAAATGACGAAAGCATGCAACGGTAAAACGCACGCTTACTCGACGAAATGTCCCACAATATACACTTCACAAAAAAACCTACTTTTTAGTGTGTCCCTCCTTCTTTTTCGTCCTCTCCTCCTACTCCTTCGGGAGACCCTAAAACTGATCCAACTGAGATCTGTATACTGAGATGATTCAGTCAATGACGACGCACGACGTGGTCAGGTGACGTGAGCTTCCGGTGGACAGGCGACAGAATATTAAATTGGTGACGCAGTAATATTTTCGACAACGTTTTTTTTAATGAGCGAGTTGGGGGGGGGTTATTTAGATACTAAAAAAGTGAACCGCAACAACAAAATGTTCCAGAAAGATAACGAGCTCGCCATGTGCGATAATGTTGACCATTGCTGCTACAGTGTTATGAAAAATTAATTCATCAGCGACTAATTGACTACTTGCGCCAATTTACCTGCCCTTTTATAATAAGTTTTTATATGAATTTTTTTAAAACATTGCTGTACGGTAAACTAAATTTCCTCTATATTAAATATTAAAAATTAATAATAAATAAACAAAAACAAAGTGCAAGTTGAGATTGTTGTAATTTTGTTTGTATGTTACCTTTTCTATTTTAATTTGTCAAATGTTCCACATATTTATTTATCTGTATCTATTGATGTGATATGTAGCTAATCATGTCTTGAATATTTGTGTGTTTAGGTACATGATAAAAAGAAAGCCTGACTTGTTGGTGCATCAGTAAAAAGAAAAGTCAAACTACAATGTATAAATATTTAATCACTGTCACAGACAGAGAATAAAAAAAAAACCCATGTTTCCATGGGTGCATTTATTACAAGAGTAACAGTCTGTACTGTGGTTGGATGTACTGCTGGTCTGTGTAACCAACAGCATGTTAGCAGTAACTAGTTGCAAGGACGACTCCGGCGCAGATTGTCTAGTTCAGTCTTATTGATTGTGCCGTAGGCCTGAGAATAACTGCCAAGTTTGGCTCTGGGATCCCCTGCAGCTGCCACATTGCAGTTAGTTTGAAAAACCTTTTTGCTAAACCGTGGTGGAGGAGGGCGTGAGTCACGAACTTGAGGGTTGGAGCGCTGGTTCTGAAAAGGAAGGAAAATACAATTTGATAACTGTTACCAAGACAACTATATTTTTGTGTTTTCAACTGCAGCAAACTGACTAGGCATGCAGATGTGACATGCAGCCCAGAAGACAGAGTTGGCTCATCTTTGCGAACAAGAGGATTGTTCTGCGTCTGATTCAAGGTCAAGGAGAAGGTACGGTTGTGAGCCACAGGTGCTGAGCGACCACGCTGGAGAATCTGGTCCATGGTCTAATGGAAGGACAGGAAAAAAGTCAAATGGACCACACACACACAAAAAACAAACCCATAAAGACCATAAAGGGTTAGAATGCTTACTGTATTGGCATTGGCACCATCCGTTGGTGACGTTGCATTTTCACTTGGTTTTTGACTGGCTGCAGTGGAGTTATGACATTGTAGTGGAGCAGCTAGGCTGCGAACGAAACTGTCTAGAAGAGGAAATGAGACTTGTGAATATAATTTTACATTTTTATACAAAGCTGCAGTGATTATATTTTAGGCAGATTATTTCACCAAAGCCATGTGCATTTTCAAACATACTCGTTGCATGTGTAATGGGATTATATGTGGTTTTCCTTAAACCAGGACTTTCCAACGGACTCGTCTTCTCCACAGAAGGTTGACTTGGTACATTGACAGGCCCATGTTTTAAAGACACTGGGTTTTTCTCTTCATTCTTGTCATGTTGGAGTTTTTCATCTTTATCACTGTTGTCATCACCATTCATGGTCACATGAGGTTTCTCTTCACTGTCCTTCACACTTGGTTTCTCTCTGCTACTGATGCAGTATGTGTCCTTTGGCTGGATCAGTCTCAGCATTCCCTGATTCGTTCTCCTCTCCAATATCATCTGCAAAGATAACATGGAGAGTAAAAAGTCTGATGCTGTGTGAATGCATCCGTTACGATTTCTTACAGGAATAATTGATTTCCAAACACTGCAGACTCATCCACACCTCGTAAAGTTTGTTGCGATACTGGACCACAGATAACTGCACGCCATCATCTACTGGCAGCAAAACATCGTAGTGAAAAGATGGCTCCTTGGCTGGATTGTGGAATCTTACAATAAAAAGTCATAATTCAGTAAGACATATTTAGACACATTATTCTAGAATATACTTTTCTAAACACCTGGCTACATATGGGTGTCTGAGAGCCTCCTCAGCAGTCAGTCGCTTCTCTGGGTTAAAGGCTAGCAGACCCTTCAGGAGGTCCACTGCGTCAGGAGGCACAGAGGGTTGAAGGAGTTCCTCCAGAGGCACCTGGGGTCTGACATAGAAAAATAAATCAAATTAAATCCAAGTAAAGATACAATACACTTCACTGATGACGAAGAGCCTTTCTTACTTCAGTAACATCCTTTGAATGACAGAGGATCCATATTCAGACCTAATTGCAAGAATATCTGAAAATAAATCAAAAGAAACAATCATCAAAAGATGAAAACACAGTGATTTGTTTGTATTATAATGTAATAAAATCCAAGTGTTTTTTTTTTGTACCCTCTGGGCTGGGGTGTGGAATGGCGCTCATGATCTTCTCTATCTGGTTGATGGTGGAAGTCCCAGGAAACAGGGCCTTTCCCAGGAGCATCTCTCCCAGGATACAGCCAAGACTCCACATGTCCACACCTTTGGTGTATCTAAGGGTAATGTCAAAGTAATTTACTGTCATCGACATCATCAAGACATTCTGTGGCTTAAACTACAAATAAGAAAAACTACCTTGTGGAGCCCAGCAAGATCTCAGGAGCTCGGTACCAACGGGTGGCCACATACTCTGTTAGTGCGGGATTCCCACTGTCCTCCTGGATCTGGTTGAGTGATCTGGCCAAGCCAAAGTCACACAGCTTGACTACACAGTCGGTGTCCAGCAGGACATTGGATGGCTGTAGGAGTCAGACAATCTTAGCTGAATGAGGTCATTTAAGTGGGGTGTAATTCCACACCTGACCAGGCTGTGTAATATCTCTACGTACAATATAGACTTCTGATATTTTACCTCGCACAGAAAATATCTATTTTCTGTATGGTTTTGTTGATTTCACAGAGGCTCCTCCTCACAGGGACAGTTATATTTTATTTATTATTGATTCGTTTTGGTTAGCACTAAGGCCAAAGACAAATGTAAATTGGGACTAAATTGTCATTTATGAAGTCTGAGTAGTTCTAATAAGTCTGTATCATTTACGTTATGTTGTGCTCCACATCATGTGGTCTCACATACAGCCAGCAGAGGGCGATAAATGACAATTAATTCCTTATTTATTAAAACACTTCACTATACGTAATGTTTTCGAACAACAACAACAACAAAAAAGATCAGTGACAAACCTTTTGGTCTCTGTGAATCACATTTCCTGAGTGCAGGTATTTAATGGCCTTGAAGAGCTGGTACATCACATATCTTTTATGGATGTCTTTGAGCAGGCTGCCTTTCTTTATTACTCCATGAAGGTCAGAGTCTGGATCGGCGCACGGAGAAAAACTCATAGAATTAGTATTATAAATGACTGCAAATAAGTCGATGGAACTTTTTTTTTTATTTCAACCAAAACAAATAGCCAGAAGAACACACTGAGTATGTGATTATAAGTAAGTAACTAATGAGTAAGTAAACAAGATTAAAAACAATTAATCAACAATTAACAGTTTTTCAAAACACATCTGTGGGCCATAACTCAGTGTTTGGCAAACAATGGGTTAACACCTAAATATTAACCACACACACAAACACACATGCACCCAAGTGTAGGTAAAAATCCTAACTTTGTCCTCTAGAGTGGAGGTTAATCTGTATGAAACCTGTGTGAGCAGTCCTTACCCATATATTCAAAGACCAGGTAAATGTCTTTGTCATTCTGTGCTCTGATCACGCTGAGGAGTTTGACAATATTGGGGTGATCTCCAAACTCCTGAGTGAGGCAGAAACACATACACATGCATACACACAGTGTGAAACTGCCCGGAATGGTGTCAAGGTTGTGTAAACAACTGAGGCAGAGGGCTAACAGATGTTACATAACAGTGACTTCATAACTCGTGACCACAACAATGGAGTCAAAGGCCAGATTAAAAGTGGAACAGGAGTCGTAATGAGTTACACAGCACAGTGAGACGGCACATTTGTTTTCAGAGAAGTCTGACCATACAGTTCTACCAATCACAACAGTATTGTTACCTGAAGAAACAGTATTTCTCTGAAGGTTCGCTGTAAAACAAACAGAAAACAAAAAACATTCTTTAAAGCAAACTAAAGCTTCAGGTGAGCTAATTATACAAGGTAGTGAGATGGCAAAATGTAAATAAAGATTACAATGAATATTTTGCAATAAATGTCAGTAATTTGCCGATACACACCTGGGCATCTGTTCTGTTCCTGAAGGCATCAAAGATCTTTTTTACAGCCACAATTTCTCCGGTCTGCTTGTCAACTGCCTTCCACACAATGCCATAGGCCTGAGGACAGAGAGGAAACAGTCACTCTATAAATAAAAGTAACTTCTTCATTCTAACTCTTCTGTGAAAAAAATCTGAGAAACAAAAAAATTAGCTGTGCAGCTGAGATGAGAGATGAGGTCATGTTCAGAGCTGCAGCCTCAGCCATGACTCACTGGGTCAAAACTGAAAACTCATCTGTCTCTGTTGATTCTGGCCTCACTGTTACCACCGTCTAGGTGCAATATTTTGTTTCCTTGTGCAATACCATTGAACCACGATACTTCGCAACAGTGTAAAAAACCTGCAAAATCAGCCAATCACTGGACCTATTTTCAAGAGGAAATAATAAGAATGCATATTTTGTTTATACAGTATATTTCAACTCACTTTCCTTTTTATTTTACATTGTTATTTTAATGAACAGTTACGATCTCTCACATTGTGTTTTTTCCCTCTTGTCTAGTCTCCTGGTGTGAAACCTCTTTATGACATTCTAAAACAATGGCCCTGGGGTCTGGCCCTGGGGTCTGGGCCTGCTGAAGCATCACAGTGCAGGAGAACACCACACCACCAATCACCTGTGAACAGGTTAAACAGCTGTGTAACCTGAGTCTCAAAGGGCCTCAGGTATGACTGCTTGGCAAATGTACGTGGCACTTTCCGCTGAACGTTTAACAGCAGCAATTTGTCCGTCTCTGTGGACGGACTATGGAAAGACAGCAGGCTGTTTTTAGTTCTGAGCCAAGTCATCGCACGGCAGTGGAGAGAAAAACAAAAAAGGAATGGACTCCAGGGGAAACAAGTGTCTCTAAACATCAGCTGATCCACAATGAATAAACAGTGCACCGGCCAAAGCAAATAAGGCCCATGCTTACATCACTAGTAGTAGCTTTGCACCTAAAGCTGAGGCCCCTTTAGGAATGCCCTAAAGAAGGTAAAGATGCACTTTAAGATGTGGAGAACATGAAGGAACATGTAGAACAAAGTTGGACTGTTTTAAACCGTAGAAGTGAAACTTAAGGAAAATAGTTTGTGGATTGACCAATAATAATAATAATAGTAATCATCATCATCATCATCATCATCATCAAATACACTCACCCCTTTTCCAAGCCTCCTCTTGATTTCATACTTTTCAGAGATGTGTTCCTCCAACTCAGAAACATTTCCTGACTCATATTTTTTGCTCATTTTTCCAACGGGTCCTTAGCCTTAGTCATGCACAAACACATAGACTGAGAAAAATAAACTATCTGGATGTCCGAAGTGGTTATTGATCGGTGACGGAGGCGGATCCAATCACATCTGTAGCACCATTCCAATGGTTACTACCAGCCTCCAGTCGTTCCAGCTCTGTGTTGTTGATGTTCGCCGAGCGTCAGTGTTGAAGCGGCAGGTTGTTTTTCCGCTCTGGTTAATGAATTGACATGGAAACTAGTTTAGCCAGTTACCAAGTCAAGAATGAGCTACTTGTCTTGGTGGCTGTCAAAATTCACTGCAACTTTTCCCACACCGCAGCAAACAGACGAGTCGATGAGTTTTGTCATTTTTTTGTCGTCCTGGAAACGAAAGTACTGCTGCTTGGTTCTTAAAGGGAACGCATACACAAAACCGAAACTTTATTTGATTCTACCAGTGGCGTATTTCTTTTCCCAAAAAACAAAACTGATTTATAGCAGTTTTCCACACATTTCATGCAGTTAGAACGATGGTCTTCAGCTCAAGTAATTTATTCACATTGAAGCTTTGTGCACATCTTATATCAAATGAGACCAAATCCCCCTTTATTTACCCTCATAAAAGGCCGTTTCTGTAGAGTTAATTTCTTCTGATACCCTCCTGCAGATACTCCTAAATATCACAATTCTTCAATGTTTCACTGTGTGCACAGGTCTTTTGGTAACATGCCCTTTCCTCTCTTTCTGGTGACAATTAGTTACATCGCCCATCATGTGTTAACTCATGTTTTCCTTTAAACTGCACCATCTGTTGGTCACATGATCCAATTTAAAGGAAAACACAGCCTTGCTTAAATGTTATCTTGTTCACAAGAACAACAGACAAGGAGAAAAGTAGACTTTTACATTTTATTTCTAAAAAGATCACACGTGCTTATATTTAAAAATCACCACTATTATATACATTGATAAATCTTATTACACATTTTCCTTAATGTCTTCCAAAAGGGTGGGTTAATATTCAATAAGAAAAACAAAGACAGTGTGTCCATCTCTCACTTACTCACTAAATGTGACTCACTTTGAATATGAACGATACATGTTAACAGAAAACAATGGACACAATAACAGAACAATTTCCTTCCACCATCATTTCAATAGGCTGACTAATTTTCAGATTTAAAGTTGAAACAAATGTTTACCCTTATTTATCAAAACATATACTCTTACTCTATGACTAAATCCCTTAGTTAAAATGTCAATTAGAAAATAAAATACCCAAGATATCACCAGGTGGCAAATCTTGCATACATTTAGGTACAAAACGACCTAATAGGAAATATTAATCTCTCAAAACAAAGGTTTTGGCCATGGTTGTCTTTTGTTTACGAGTGTGTGCTTTTCAAACCCATTACATTTTGGGACAACTCAAATTTAGGACGAACCTGCTTTATGTCTGATCTGACAAGCACGGCTAAACACCGGATAAATCACAAAACCAACTGGAACTACAAGCAGAACAATGTACCACAAAAAAGAGGAGTTTACTTTAGGAGGTGGTGGAGTTTTTTTTGTATTTAACATAAATAAAGACAGACTAAACAAACACAGAGACAGGGACAGAGAGGAGGTCTTTTTGCCGACACATTTCTACTCTCTTCAAGAAAAGAGTGAGAGAGTGTTTCCTTTGACAGAGCAGGTATTAGAGCGACACTTTTAGGTCCATGAGGAAGAGATGCTTTAAGAAGAGTGAAGGAAACGGTTAAAGGCATTGTAGGCCGACTCCAGGTCAAAAAGCATCTGGCGAACCTGATTATCATCCAACTCATCTGAGGCTGACATGCTGCTGAGAGTGGTCAACCTAAGGAGAAAAGGACAACAAAGATAATGATTAAACGTCATGTCAGATTAGATCAGTAAGAGACTTAACTGTTTGCTGGATAAAAACTTGCCAATTTAAGAAACACAACCATCTGATGGTTAAAAAAAAACAAAATATTGAGCTTTTCTTAGTTTTTGAAGCATCTTTTTCACTTATCACACTAAGAACAGATGTCATAAACAAAACTTCCCTATGACTATTTGCATGACAGACGACCTCTGTTCAAAGTCTATCAATTAATAAACCAATAAGGAAGTCGGGACACTTCTTTTGGACCCTGGAACGCAGCAGGTGAAACACTTATGTGTGCTTTGCATACAGGAGACTCATCTGGTGCTCAACATGAAAACAGTTAAGTGTTGCCTACCAAAGGCTGACTTTGTCCTTTGCCTCTGAGTCGGGGGGCATGTTGCTCATTCTATTCATAGTTTCCATCAGTTCCCTCAAGTCTGGCTGGATCTGGATGAAGAAAATACAGATTCATTCTTTCACTGATGCACTGATACAGTATATGGTGCAATGACTCTTTTATTTGTATTTCTTTACCTCATCCATAGCTCTAATCTCCAGTCTCAGTTTGTCCATCACAGTAATGAAGAGCTAAAAATTAACAAGAGAAAAAGTCAAACACAGTGATGTGTATATACCAAATCAAGTTTAAAAAATAAACTGTTGGCAAATTTAAACAAAAACTACTTTTACAATTTTCTCTCACACTTGACACAGTAAATAATACAATTAAAATGTTTTTTATACTTATTATATAACATATATATGTTATATATAACTCATTTTTTTATTGTGGCAGATAGCTTTCTGTTTGCTGTGATGAAGACAAGTAGTACGTACAGAAACTATGTCTGCAATGCAGCGGTTCAGATTGCCCTTATCATCCTTGATGGTTATTGGCCGATCTTCTTTGATTCTTTCCATGGCCAGTGGGCAGTCCAGCTACAAAAAAACAAAAACAAAAAACCCCAAAATCTTTATTAATCAAAACTATATCTTAATAATAATGAAATTAATAAACAATTTAGGTTAAAAAAATGAGTCTTAACCCT
The DNA here is from genome assembly GCF_000523025.1 of Cynoglossus semilaevis. Taxonomy (NCBI): domain Eukaryota; kingdom Metazoa; phylum Chordata; class Actinopteri; order Pleuronectiformes; family Cynoglossidae; genus Cynoglossus; species Cynoglossus semilaevis. Next base: position 11,036,959 of record NC_024324.1, on the reverse strand, counting down.
TACCCTGTACTTTCTGCAGAAGTCATCAATGGAGCCAACATCAGAGCCCTGCACTTGTTTAAATGCAGCCTTATACTGAACCAATAGTCTGGAACAGGAGGCAGTGTATCTGTGACAGAAAATACATGATATATTTTTTTTTTTAAGTTGGAGGCAGTATGTATTTATTCAAATATCCCTTACTCATTGGGTGTGACACAGTCTTTGATGTAAGCTTTTTCCAGGGCTTGCAGAGTTTTGACGACAGCAAACAACTCTGCCATGTTATCATACCTTGAGTTTAAAAACAAGTTAATGATTTAGAAGTACAGAACAGGCAATATTATAAATGAGTTTGTTCAAACAAGACAAGGAGAGGTATACAAATTTTACACATACTTCTCTCGTTCTCTTGCATTCTTGTATAATTTCACCTCCTAAAAAATAAAGACAAACTCAAGCAAACCAATGGTATATGAAACACTGGCTTAGCTATGTGAAAACAGAAGTTAAACAAATTACCTCATACAATTCAGGTTTATTGGCAGGAGCTGAGAATTAAAAAAAATACATTATAACATGCTTTAAGTTAGTGACTGTTCAATATTATGTTTGACTGAAAATTGTATAAATTGAGGCATAAGAGTTGATTGCCATCTTACCTCCTCCTACACCTCCTGAAACTTGTATCCCATGAAACATGATGCAGATTAATTGTTATCTGTAAAAATATATACATTAACTGTCAGCTTATGAATTACAAGTAATTGTTAAACCTTTCTATGATGCACTAAGATGTCGACATGTTATGAGATACTCAGTTTCATCAGGGGATTTAAAAAGAAAGATTTGGAAAGTAAAACAACATGAATGTTAAGTTTGATAATTGTGATAAATATGTATAGCTTTTGACTGAAGATGAACAACGAGGATTTTTGTTCTTCTGCTTGTTTTATAAGTTCGTCAAGCTGGAGACAAAGTATTGGCAATTGCAAATAAACAACAGCTAACTTTTCAAACAATATTGTTTATTACATATTGTATAAATTGTCACTTATGGATGTTATGTGGTCTTGTAAAATAATTAGTGTGTCAATCAAATTAAACCTATCCAATCGCTGTTGTGCTGAGCAAGCAACACTGTGGACAAAAGGAGAGAGCGCTTCTCTAGAAATGACTTAGCATAGACAACATCTCATTTAGACACATATTTTTCAATTGGACGTATAGTAGGGCTAAGGGCTAGTTTTCCAGGTTCTTGTTTTGTCAAATAATCTAAACTGAGGTTTGACGACCATGCTAGCTCGTTAGCATTTCCTTGTAGACTAACCGCAATTGTTAACCGTTACACTTGTTTTAATAAGTGATATTACATTTATTTATTTCTGGATATTTACTTTACGATATATTATCAATACCATTTGTATATTACGCCCATAACCGGGTCAAATCTTAAGTTTAAACCCCTGTACTCACCTTCTTGGAAAACTGCTGTGACGTGATGTAAACACACCCTCATGTGAGGACCAGACGACGTCAATATAATAGGTGTCTTTTTCGCCTGAATAAAGAAAATATACTTATAAAAATAACACTGATATCTTTTTAAAAAAGTCATTTTTATTTATCTATTTACAACATAAAATATTAAAATGCTCTAAAGATTTTAATGTGTTTTTAAGTTGTACTTAATTACATTATATCCAGGCAGTTAAATATCAGAGACAGCCCTTCGGTGAGGCGCTAAACTCAAACGAACATCAACGACAGCGAATTAATAAATGTGAATACATACAGAGAAAAGCTTCAAACGAAATCATTTCGATTTAAGGTTCGTAAAAATGCTTTTTTTTTATGGTGAATGAACTCTTGTTTGTTATTAGAGAATACAGCATTTGGTTGATTGAGAGGTTGCGCCAGTTCTGTCACAATAGCTATTGTAAATTTGACAATTGTGTGTGAGGTTCATTTAAATATATGTTAAAAATATATTATATAACAATATATATATTGTTTTAATTTCAACCGTTACACTGCAGTAAACTGCAAAACTTGCTGGTATTGACAAACAGAACGTAGCTTCAGTGTGGTAATTTAGCTTTTTAGCCCATAGTATAGCCTACAATATACTATATATATGTATATATCTTGTTAACTGTATTCATATAAACAAACTTAATTTAATATAGGTTTGTGTGTGAAACCACAATGAAGAAATCTAGACCAGCACTGCAGGCCAAAGCTCAGGAAGAGTGTGGGGTTTGGCTTGATACTGTACAGCTAAAAGAAAAAAAGAAAAAGGTATGTAGAATATGTCTTCAGATTAAAATTCATTTTCATTAACCCCAATGTCCTTAATGTTGCAGTGAAATGTGTTTGTTACTTGTATGTAGTAAATATTGTAAAAGATTTTCCATCTGTCATATTTAG
>NC_024324.1:11010697-11034526 GCF_000523025.1 Cynoglossus semilaevis | reverse complement strand
CCCTTTGTTAAAGGTGGTGGATACAATGTGGCTGTGGCTCTCAATTTCACACAGACAAAAATGGAAATGCCAAAAACTAAACAGAGCTCCATATCATCCTTCTTTACACGTCAGAGCAAAGGTAAGTACTTATTACTGGTTTTATAGGTTCAGGATCTCTGTGGTCTTAGAAAAATCAGCTGGTAAGCTGCGAAATTTCTACTGGCAAAAGTTTCCAATGAAAAGTCCTCTCCTTAAGTATCTAACAATGGATTGATGCTGTCTTTCTCACCTGCCACCTCAGATGCGCCAGTTGTATCAGGGACGAAAAGGAAAAGAGGATTTCAACTTGAAGAGCATGATGCTAAATGTTGTTTAAATCTGGAGTGGAAGAGAGAAATTGTATCTGAGTCCGAGGGGCCAGTGCTGCAGAAGCTGGATGAAACAAATATACTTCCTTTTCAAAACGCTCTGTCCTGTCAGCCTGAAAAAAAGCATTTTGAGGAGTCGAATCTACCACAAAGTAAGAGACACTTTGTGGAAACAAACTCTCAATTTCCAGATGACAGTTGTGTTTCTTCAGATGCAAGGAGTCATAACATAAATTCAACACAGAGTGACACAAACTTCATAGACACCTCCTCATTTCCAGGAGACAGTCAGCCCCCCCCACAAGCTTGGAGTCAAGACCCACTTTTCACCTTGACCCAATATACTGAGAGTGAATTTACCCAGAGCAGTCAGAAAACAAATCACTCAGAGATTATTCTTCCAGGTGAAGATACTTTTGAACTTCAGATAAATGGGCGGAAGAAAACATCCACCCAAAACTCTTTAACACCATCTTCTTCTTATTTAGAAGATGAAAAAGAAAACAGCAGATGTTTATCAAGTTGTCACTTACCATTTTCTCAAAATCAAACTCTTTCAACGCAAGAATTACTCAAATCAAAAACTGTGTCAGCTGGAAAGCAGACAATAAATCCTTTAGAAGAGAGTGTTGTTCCAAGTCCTATGTCATTGTTTAGGAAGAGGACGCTGAGCAGCTCTCCTCTTAAAAAACAAGGGAAAAGGCAGCAAAGCAGATGTGAAGATGAAAACAGTCTGTCTGCATTGTTCACACAAGACTCTGAAGGATTGAGGGTGATAGCACATAGACAATGGCAGCCCAGGAGTCCTCTCAAAGAGAGCAATGCAAGCACAAGGGCTGTAAGAAAATGTGTCCAGAGTACATTGTTGGCAGAGGAAGATGAAATGCTCTTTACTCAAGACTCTCAGGGAAATATGGTGATCAAACACTGATGGCAGCATTTTGATTTCCAGGGTGTCAGTGGTATCTTTGTTTTACTCCTAATAAATCTTGATCAACTTGAATGATTTGTTTTTTTTTCATCATAGAAAGTGAAAATGTGTCACTGTCTTCTTGCTTGATTGTACTTGAATGTATAAGTCAGGGGTCACCAACTATATTTACCGAGAGGTCAGACTTTTTTCTGGACAGACACTTTGGGGACCGGGCACTCAAAACTAATTACTGTATTTGATGTGTACTTACGAATTAATTCGCGAGTCAGTTTGGATGCTTTGGTGGTCTGAATTTGCCCATGGGCCACCAGTTGATGGTTTCAGCATAAATTGCTGCCTTGTAGTACTAACTCTCTCATGTCTGTTTGCCGTGCTCTAGTTTCATAATGTTGTTTTTTGGTCATCAATTCAACTAATCACACAGACAGACACAAAAAGTTATGGCAGGTTTGCTTTTATTTGAAAAAGATACATAATTTTGTCATATTGTGGTTATATAATAAAAAAACATTAGCAGTACTCCTGTGCCAGTGCTTGATACTACATCTTATTATAAAATACACAAATGTGTAAATAGACTAGGAGGTGCTTAGGATTATATATGACTCATCATTCTAAGGCAACAAAGTGTTTTATGTGTTATTTATCCATTGTCTTACTACTACAGTACTACATGACCACTGAGCCCTTGGCAAATCAAATGAACCAGTAAGTAGACTCAAGTGAAAGCTGATGGTGTTGCATTACAGTGATGCCACAGTTAGGATCAAAACATTTATGCAGCGAGTCAGTATTTAGAGCAGGGGTGGACAATTAGTTCCACAGAGGGTTGCTATGGCTGCAAGTTTTTATTACAACCTATCCCTTTTATTCCTTTTAATTCACAGGTGTTGAACATATACACAGTACTGTGCACACCTTGTTGATTTACTAAGCAATGGTGATTAATAGAAGTGAGGTGATGATGATGAGGGTCTAACTCAACCTGCAATTTCAGTTGGTTCTGTCACCAGTTTGGAACCATCCCAAATGGTCTTGAACTGTTCTGGGACTGGAAACTCCCTCTGTTAAAGAAGAGAGGTTGTGAATTAACACACACACGTATAGTGATTAAAACCAACCGTCCTTGTGTGGTACATCAGGCACTTACATAATCATCATCGTCTGTAGGTATCATGATGTTCATCTCTGAGCTTTTGGCACTGACAATGTCACAGTTCAGAGACTCTTTGCTCAGGTAAACCTGGCAGCCTTCTGTCTTGTTTATGGACATTGTGGGGACAGTGCCTACCACCTGGGACAGAAACACACAGTCACCAACATAAGGTTGTTTAAATTATTGGAGAAGCAAATCTGAATATCATGTTGGTTAAAGAGACAAATCCACCAGGCAGCTGCATTTAAAACGATTGAAGGTCATAACAACAATTAATCTACTATTGTAATTGTGTCACTCACCTGTAACTGAACAGACTTACAGTTGATGACCTCCACGATCCCAACCACATTCTCAAAAACCAGACCCAGCTTCTTACAGTTGTCTGTGAGAAAAGCAACACCTGAACATGAGTTACAGACGTGACCACAACACAACGTGAATGTTTGTTTGGCGTCAGCTCACCAATGATGATGGAGTTAATTTTCCCCTTGATCTGAAGAGTGCAGTTATTACAGTTGAATACGTAGACCACCTGCTTCAGCTCCGTCTCCTCGATCAGCAGGTCATGTTTCTGCTCAAAGTTTTCCTAAAAAAACAAAACAAAACAAAAAAACAATAGCAGAGGTTGAAGTCTGTCCCTATTACATATATAATAGTCCACAATATAGAATAAAACTAGTTGATATACATGTTTCACATACCACCCTCCACTTCTTCCCCTCCAGTTCTAGCAGTGCAGGTCTTTTCTGGATGGCTGTCTTTGATTTGGATTTTTCCACTGCAGAGGATTTGGTTTTGGTCGGTGCAGCTGGAGTTCGTAAATTCTGATTTTTGTGCGTCTTCTGGTCATCTGACACATGTTTCAAACCTGAAGATAAAGACAATGGATGCTTTTGTTTATGGTGACTAGAGTTCAAGAGTGAGGATTTTAAAAACTGGATTGTCCCTTAACCTTCACTTGGCATGCATTAAACATTGAAGTGATGAAGTGTCTTTGTTGAGTGGACCTACCTTTGGTGATGTTCATTCCCTGGTTGAGCTGAGCAAACAGCGCTGAGTGTGTAGCTGCTGCAGCCCCTGTGTGAGGCTGAGGGTCCTCATCCATGAAGACTGGAGGTGGCCCGGGGGGAGGAGGAGGAGGTGGTGGAGGACAGGTGGATTTAGGAGGGTCAACGACAGAAGGAGGCGCAATCGGGCCCTGAGGAGAAGAAATATAAAGACATTAGTTGTCAGGTGCTGTAGTTAGAAAAACATCCAGCAGAGGGAGTATTGCACCGTTAAGTCATGGTGTTTCTCATATCACTGTAGATGGAAAGGGAAAGATCATGCTGTGAAATTAAATATTAAAATTGTATTTAAAAGACAATCAGAAACAGCTAATTCTGTCCTTTATCTCTTCAGAAAATTATGATGTATGTGGTATAAGGATTCTCAAGATTCATTTTTAGTTCATGGATGTTCTACAGTAAATAATCTACAATTTTTGTCAAATGCAATTCCTAAAACCTATCACACAGTTATAACCCAGAGGTTTTCTATTTGCTGGTCTAGTTGGTTATAAACCCCAATTTCCTGTTTTGTAAAACGTGCTGCAGTCTTGTCCAAGACTTGTTTAGTCACTGTAACAATGAACTGTTAACACACGGTCAGATGCAGTTGTTCCCACTGTTTTTATACATTCTATGTTCTATATACGGTGTCTTGACGTTCCACTTCATTCTGTCCCTTGCTGTGTAAAGCCACTTCCTCATGTCAGCCTGAGTGTGAATGTGTCACTGGGGCCTGGTGTGAGCAGCAGATGATGGCTGCGTGGCTGGAGGAGCAGCCCTGCAGCATGTGTACACAGGCCCTTTGTGGAGTTTCATCTGTGAAGAAAAACCTCCATTCAAGTAAAACCCTGACGACCACCTGTTAGTGCCACACACTCCGTCCCTAACACACACACACACTTCAGCTGTATCGCCTGTCAACAGGGGCAACAGCTGACAGACACACACACCCACATAAACACACACACTCTTAGGTGAGGCTTTTGTCACAGAGAAAACACACGTTATTAGTGCAGTTGCTCCAAAAATAAATCTGTCAATGGATTGAAATATTTGGGAAACTTGCAAAGACTGATGTCACTTATACATACGCCTGCAATGCAACAGGAAAACAGTAATATTCACTTTGACTGTGGCAGGAAATCCTTTAGGGGCTAATTCATGAATTATCCCATCAGTTTTCATTAAGATAATGTAAATCAATTGATCTGAGGCTTAGACATTTGCAGGTTACTGGAAAGACCGGAAAGACTTGGAAATGTAACCTGTTTTAGGAACCAGTGTTGTAACAACACAGAGGATGCCATTAGCATGAAGATGTGGGACATTCCCGGTGATGTTGCAGCACTACTTACATTTCCAGCTATCGTCACAGAACCAAATTTATGTAGTAGGTATTTCTTTTATTTCTCATATTTTGTTTTTGTTTGTTTTTTCTAATGTGTGGTTTTGTGTGAGCAGTACAGCCAAATGTCCTTGAGTGAACAAAAAGGAGGAGGTCAAGTGGCCTCTAAGGCTCTGGCATGGATCCATCAAAGTATCTGGGATCTGCTGAGAGTAAAGGTGGAGGCATCCATAAAAAGCACCAAGTGTGGGAGTCACAGGAGTTCTGTGGAGAACTACGTGGGTGCAGCCACTGAGGGAGAAGTTCATTCACTCCATCATTCATTCATTCATACTCTACGGGTGGCTTATGTAACCAGTCTCTCATAACTAAAAATGGAAGTGTGCACAAAAATAAGTCCTTTTGAGCTCTGATGTAAAAATATCAAGGCCTGTGAATGGAAACTACGCCAAAGTAATAAAAAATAGTATTTTGTTTTAGGATTTCTTGTGATCAGGCTGCTGAGTTCAGTATAGAGTTCTATAGCGTCATCCTCCATGGCTGTATGTAAACCAGTGACATTGCTTTGTAGCAACAGCGTTAACTTTGTTATTAAATCATGCAGCGACAAACCCTCTGTACTCACCGTTTTGCTCCACACCAGTCCAGTTGTGTGGTGTTGTTTGATGAAAGACTGCATGTCGTTCCAGATGGACAGGTAGGACTGAACCCAGTCCACATGACGCCTGTCACTGGATGATAGTGATAGTTGACAGATGACAGATATTGTAGTGTATTACACTGTGAAGTACTTTGGCTAGCTGTGTGACCAACAGGGGCCAGCTGGTTAAACTTTACCTAAGCCATATGCTTAACATATCATTCCAAAAGTAATGCAACATTTGTTCCCTGTACTTATTATAGTGAGTTATAGTCGATTTACAAATAACTGGGACAAATGAAACCTATGTTGATGCAAATGTTGCTTTTTTAGTGGTACTGTCAGGCAGTGCTGTGTTTAAATAGGTTAAGTGGTGTTCATCATTTTCTGAACATGGTCTTGTAACAACAACAAAATAATCCTATCCCTATATAATGTTTCAGAGGAGTTTTATATTTACGTCTCCTTGAAGTCCTTTAGAACTCTGTTGGTGTAGAAGGTGGCAGCGTCGTTCATCTCCTTCACGTAGGGGCCCGGCTTTGGACTCTAGAGAGAAGGATTAGAGTTTGTCAGGAACTCCCTTATCTTACTGTCACTGTGTCATCATGTTGATACACATCATCATGGGGACTGTGTGGTTCGTTACCACAGCAACCCAGCCGAGAGCAGGGATGCTCTCACTGATGGCTGACAGGTGGTTGAAGAGGCTGCTGCCGCGGTTTCGCTCTCTGAAATTCTGAATCTCCTGGATGTGGTCGCAGATTGGTTTCAGCAGATCGTGGAACTCTGTCTACAGGACACAGAAACGAAGCACAGCTTCAGAATCAACTGTTTCAGGAGTTTGACTGCTTCTTATTAGTTGTGGATCAGAAACAGAGTCCTATAACCATAATCATATTTGTATTTTTCTACACACAAGTCCAATTTCAGATAAATGCGATTTCTCTCAGCATCCACGCTCTGCTGCTCGTCAACGTGGTTTTATTAGCCATGAGCCTTTTTCTGTTGTAACTCCCAGATCACAGCTCCAGTAAAACCCAACTCCCAGCTTCTCCATCTCTCTATTCCGCCAAACATTCCTTTGTTCACGGGGAGATCCCTCTGTCCTTGTAAGGCATACTGCTCCTCCACTGTTTACAGTTTACATATCACACATGTGCCTGCACACACACATAAATCTGGAAACACACTGTTTCACTGGAGAACTGTCGTAGCAGCCTCCTCGTTTTGATCTGCTGTGAACTGAATGCTATGTGAAACATTTACAGCCAATGAACTGATTGATGGAATTGTTTCTCTGTGTAAACAGGGAAGTTGGAGAAGACATGTGGTTTCTCCACACTGTATTGATCTGTTTATATATATATATTTATAATAGCTACATTTTTACACAATTTGTATTTACTGTATATTAAAAATATTAAAATGCTCTAAGCCTAGAAAATAAATCTCAAAATACATAAGAAGTTCACATTATTTAACACCAGTGAATGGGAGTAAAACTGCAGAAAATGTGTTGGGAAGACAGCGGAAAATGAGGTGAAAACTTAATTAACCTGAAAAAAAATGAACTCTTTCCTGAATTCTCCTGAAACTGATTACACATATATAGACCAGTCAAAACCTTTTAGAGCATAAGAAGTGTTCAGATGTTGTTAATTAAACATACATGGAGTGTATATCTCCTTCAGCTAATGTATGAAGAAACACAGAGACAGGGGTGCACTTCATCATGGTTCTTGGATAAATTCTTCCTTCAATCAGACCCACATGATCTCCATCAGCACAGACAGAGCGTCCTTTCTCTGCTCCTGCAGATGCTTTCATTCTCACTAAACCGCTGTATGTCTGTGACCAAAACACATTTTCCCAACTATGACATGTAAGGTAGGGTCATCTTTGGGGTTTGAGGATGTGGCAAAAATACCTTTTGTTTACATGTAAACCATACAAATTCAACAAAGGACATTTATAATTCAAGGCAGGGGACATACCACTGACTGTCTAGCTGTAAGGCAATAGGTCCAACCACTGTGACACTATCATCACCTTTTTGACTAAGAATAAATGTAACTCCATGATGGTATTTGTGTATCAAAGCATCTCTCCCTTCCAGAGATTTGACCAATGACTAGGTGAGATGTAAGTGCAATTATTCTTATTGTGCTTTAGTGGCTGAGTCAAAGCAACAGCTGGAATCTATTTACCATGTGAGACCACAAATTCAGAATGTGGATAAGATGGAACTAAAGAAAGCAAATGATAGAAAATGAGATGATGAAATGATAAGAAGTAAAAAGTCAAAGATTTTCAGTTCAGTGTGAAACAAAGACTCATCTTTGAGCTCCTGTATAAATAATAATCCTAAAATCCTAATGATGCCAGAATACACACACACACACACACTGAGGGTTGAGTCAACAAACCAATCAGACGTCACAAAGGAAGAAAAAAATTAGGCTCACTTGGTTAAGTACCAGGGAAATTCTCTCTGTCTCTCTCTCTCTCTCCCTCTCTCTCTCCTTCAAACACACACACACACACACACACACACACACACACACTGACAACAGACTCAAATATAGAACATGCCCATAAAAAGTCAGACAGCACAACAGAGTCGTGCTGGAGAGAAAGACCAGAAGTTTCTGTGCTGTGTGTGTGTGTGTGTAGGTGAGCAGGAAAAGTTAGGGGGGTGGATGTGAGACGGGGGGGTGTGGGTATCAGACGACTGAGTATCAATCACACTTTTCCTCTTATCCTGATTTGTACTAAAGGCTACAGAAATAGCCAACAAATGAGGGAAGTTAACAGTGTTTGCATGTGTGTATTCAGATGTTTGTGGGTCACGTTGATTGTGTAGTGGGGAAATCTAATGTCCTCACTTTGCCTTAAGAAACTCTGAAACATCTGACTCTGGGTTTTCCTGTTTCCCACATAGAGACTGATATCACATTTTTTTAAATTCAATAAATCTGAAATATATAGATAGGGAGAACCAATGACCTAAATCAAGGCGTTCCCAGGTTTTGCTTTTCATTTTCCCACTCGCATGGAATTCTGTCCTCACCTCTCTCTCTCATTCTCTTTGCAAAGCCCTCGTTCTTTCCTTGTTTGCATTTCTGACAATCACTGAACACTCCTTTTATCAACTCCCAACCAATGACCTGACAGACAGCAAGTAATCACTTCCTGGTGGGCAGTGTGGTCCCTGTGGAAAACACAGACACACACAAACTATCTGTCTCTCTATCTGTCTCTCTCTCTCCCACCCTCTCTTCACTCTCTAAGTGAACATGTTGGGAATGTGTTGTATTAGCATTTTCTTAGTCAAAGAGCAGAGTAATCCCTCTGTGAACAGACAGCCCTGCTCTCAGCAGGAGGGGAGGGGGGTGCACAGAACTGTGACAGTTCATGTGTCCGTCATTTGTGGTAAAAACGTATGTTGTATTAAATATGACGCGTGACAAGAGATGTTTGAACCTGGGACAGACTCGTGGTCTGGTGCAGACCTGACAGAAGGCAGACTCTGGTCTAGATCTATTTTACTACTACATGTTTGTGTGTGTGTAGTATTTCAGTGATAAAGGACCTTTATCAAGATTTGAATAGCTGGATGCTGCAGTTCATGGTTAGCACCACCTGTTGTTTAGCATGTTTAACTCATGACATGGTCACACATCACATCAGTGTTCCTCTGTACCTGTGCTGGTTCCTGGTGTGTTGAGACAATTTGCAGGAAATTCTTCAGAGTCAGCAGAGAACTATTCACCAACTCTGCCTGTGGACCACAAACAAGAAAAGATTAGGTTTGCATTAGATTCACAGAAACGTCACAGATGTGAATAGAGTGTATTTATGCACTACCACTGCCAGTAAGTCTGTGTTGCATTTACAAAAGCAAGTATACACAACACACAGAGTTCAGGTTGGTCCCAGCCAACTGTGTCCAGATCTCCACTTGTTAACCAAGGGAACCACCAGGAAGACTTTTCCCATAAAAGGAGCTCTGCAATCTCAGAGAAACCTCCTCTGGCTCTCACTCATCACACACTTACACAGTGATGGGACACAGACGCCGGAATCTTTTTAAGGTAGAGACACAAGAATACAATCTACTTTTTAACATTTCTGGATAAAACCCTGATAATTCTTTTCAGGCAGGCCCTAACTCCTTGCTTTTCAAGGAACCTCCCAGGATGCTGGATTTATTTCAAAACTGTAACACAGCTATTTATTATCATCATCATAAAGTACAGCCCTGGGGGAGAACAGGTCATTACTAAATAGGAAAGGGTCTTTGACCAGCAGTTTGATGAATGAACACAAAGCCAGAGTTCACACGCACAAAGACACACACACATAATCATACTGCCTCGTATCAAAGACCTGCCTACATATGAATCACTCTTCTTCCATAATTAGGTTCATTAAAAAGTTGGTCTTAAAAATCTGCATCCAGCTGCAGAAACACATCTAATCATCTGGTTACAGTACCAAGTCTTTAAAACAATTAATTAATTTGATTAATTATGAATCAGAATGTAAACATGGTTTAAGTTACCTTGTTCATGTTTACGAATTTTCTAACCATATTTAAAATAAACAATACGTGGACTAAAGAAACACCTCCTTGTATAGTTGGTTGCCGGGCAGATTTGTGGAACTGCAGCAGCAGCTGTGGTGACATCTGTCTCCAACAGCTGCTGCTGCATGTACATGTCTGAGTATGTGCAGCAGGACAGGTGTGTGTGTGTGTGTGTGAAACAGATTCCTAATTTTTCAGTAGACTTTTGTGTGGAATAGACGCTGGGTTCACTCACATGTTTCTCCACGTCGTTTCCTATGGCTCTGCTGTGCTTGAGGTAGTCGGACACTGGACCCTTCAACAGCACGTCGAAGGCCTCCACACACTGAGACTTGCCTAAATGACAGCGAGATGATAATTAGTTCTGATGCTCAAGTACAGGTCCAGCCAACCTCCGTTCTCCTCCTCTGAGTTACGTGGTATTGCAGCATACACTTGCCTCCATCGATGCCGTTGACACAGTCCCCGTTAGCTAGGCCGCTAGAGGTCTGCATGTTAACAGACAGCTGCTCCAGACGGGTCACTGCCCGCTCCAGACGCTCCATTAAACCTTCCATGGTCACGAACCTAGAAAACAAAAGTGGGGATTATTTTTTGGGACTGTGGTCATGATGATGATGAGGTCATCAGTCTGGATAATGAGGATGTCCATCTTTTCCAATCATGCTGCTGCTAATTATCAGAACACTGGCCCAAATTAAAGTCCTCACTGGAGGAAAGTCTGTGTCTGAGCAGTCTGACCCTCTAACACAGGAACGGCCTCTGTAAGGAATGATCACATGACCACATCACAATGTGCAAAGACAGGTCAATTATTGTCACAGAAAGGGTGAAGTGGAGGGAGATAAGTACGAGACGGAGCCTAGCCGGTTCTGAAGGTGTAGTGCCAGGACATAGACCTGTACTTGAAGTAATGGTGTGTACTGGAAAATAAGGCTGCAACTGAAATCAATATTTAACATGAGAAAACATTTTCATGAGTTTAAGATTTCAATAATTAATTTGAGCTCTTTTTAATTGAACTTGCCAATCAAATAAGTACAGTCAGTATACAAGCTAACAAGTCAGGAATTGACCCCACAGCCCTCCAGGTCTAAGACAAATGTATTACCTACTCAGCAACAGCCACCTGATGGCCATGATGTACACTGTCTATAGACATTGGATTCATAGATTATTTTTTATTTTCAGATTACTAACAAACCTCATTCATTTGGTATGTGAAAAAACAATCTGCTGTTGTCGTCTGACTTTAAGCTAGCAGCCCAGAGAACACAGAGTTAAACAGCTCCATCTTGGACCGGGTCGATCCTTACGACTTTCCCTCACCATGAGGCAGAGCAGGCCTGTTTCCAATATTTATTAGTCAGCAGAGTGGAATTCAATCCACTGCTGTTTACACAAACTATTGCTAGGTAACCAGCACTTCCTAATCTGACACCTGTTACCTGGGGGAACCACATATAGTGCAGTGTGATATCGGCTGTAGTTCTTTTTTTTTATTTGGATTCTCATCATCCATGAGAAAACAAACAAACCAAAAGGCTCTGAGTGGATTTGGCAGTTGCTGCGTTGACAGAATTGTACACTCTGTCTGTAATCTTTGGAAATGATGTTCAGTAATTATGTGCCATGAGCAGCAAACATGTCTTGATGGGCGTCATCGACTCATCTCTCTGGATAATTCTCTGACTGGTGCCAGATGCCTGTCGCAGCACTCAGCTGCTATTTCTGCTCTCTGGGTCACAGCAGCTCACAGCCCAGACCTGGGACCTGGAGCCAGCAGCAAGTCGGATTATGTTCAAACCAAAGCAGTCGACACTGCTCCCGGAAATGTTTGTGGAATGAATACATTCAGATACAGGGTATTGTTTGAACAGTGGTAAAAAGTGAAACCAATAAATCATCAGAGAGTGGAAGAAAGAAATGTTTTTAATGTATGTAGTAGATGAACCAATTTGTCATTAACAAAATATATAAATTACAAAAAAAGAGCAGGCATCTACTCTAATTGACTGATTTATTTGTATGTGTTGTAGCTAAATGCTAACTGGATTAATGGATTAATGAAGTAAACACGTGGTGTTCAATGGAAAATAAAAAAGGACACTTGTTGTTGCAGCTCTGTGGTGAATTCCTCACATTAAAACTGAGGCCATAGCAGCAACAAGTGCAAAACACTTCATCACTGTCTCACTCAGTAACAAACCAGACGGCAGGAACAGTTGGCATTCACACTGAGTGAATGTATTGTAAAGCAGCCAAAATCCATGGGGATGCAAAGACATTACCCACAAATGTATTCATTCCTGCACATCAAGTGTCAGAGCAGCAGCAGCTGTGGTCAAAGAAACAGAACCACATTCAAAGTAGATCATATTTGACCTCTGCTGATTTTCCCCCCAGCAGTTGTTAGTGTTTTTAGGGGTTAAAGTACTGGACACATTCCTCCTCTTGTTGTTCCAGACAGGTGGGTCTCAGCATCTGTCACATAAAGACCCCAGACCAACAGCTGAGGGGGCACACATGCTCCTTTCTGACCTGCGTGTGTCTCCTGAACCCGGTTGCCTGCTATCTGATCTGAGGGGCTATATTGGGCCAAAGCCTCGGGTTTGCTGCTGTGGGCCAACTGTAAGACAGATCTCAGTTCATCTGGCAGGATTAATGTAGAACATTAATCGGATAAAGTACATTTCTGTCATTTCTGACCAATTTTATCAGCAAAGTCATAGAGAAAATAAGTCCTTACAAGTCACTTTATTCCAAGAAAAATATCAAGAGAGTAAAAAATGTACTGAAGTACTGCAGTAAACATAAGAAATTAATGCATTTATTTCCAGTTAAGATTTCTGCTGAGCCCCATTTTATACTGGCTTTAAGATAATCTATACAACACAACGGTAAATGGATCACACCGTTTAGTTTCTGGTCTAGTTTGAGTAGTTTGTTAAACTAAAATATTTGTTACATGTCCAAGGCAGGAGGGATGGGCTAAGAGCCCCTAAAAGTGTCAGACATCTGCTTATATAATCTCCTGCTGCTCTTAGGAAATAAGGATGAAATTATAAGTCCATTTAAAATATCACCGCAACTTAATTCAGACTGCCAGCCACCGTTTGAGAAACACTGCTATAACCCAATTTCTAAGACGGATGTGTTGTTTGTTAAGAAGCACTTTTTAATTGTCGACTTATGGGTTGTATGTCATCATACAGACTGCCTCAGGATGATCACCGCTGCTAATGCCGCATAACGTCCGACGTTAACCGACCACCACATCATAAACAACTTTAAAACACTTCAACGAGCTGGACACCATCTTTCCACTGCGCTCCTCTCCTGTGCCAACTCTCATGGCGCACAGGACGCATGTGAGGATGACTTTGTTTGGACAGAAACGGCATCAGCGCAGTTCTCCTTCTCCTACGCCCCTCCCTGAATTCAGCTAAACTTGACTTTCAATAAAAACTAATCAGCGTAGCCTTAACTTACCTCCCTCCTCTGGTCCGCAGTGAATTTAGATCGGGATGTTTTCTTGTGTCTGTCAGTGTCCGAGGGCGGATTTTCTGCTGTGGGCTGTGGCCGTGCGTGCGCTCCCCTCTCTGCCCCGTCACTCAGCTGCTCTCAGCACCGGGAGTCTTCCGGGATGTCCTAATTAAGAGAAACGGTGAACCTGAGATCAGACACGGAGCAGAGATGAGGACCGTGACTCAGTGGCGCGACTCGTCTGTGGACCGACGGACATTTACCTCAGAGCCAATATGACAGTCTGAGAGAGCACTGCTAAAAATAGATCACTGATAGGGGCAAAGACTGTAGGACCGGGACAACAGAGCATCATCATCATTATCATCATCATTATCATCATCATCAACATCAATAACATCGTCATCACTGAAAGCATCATGATTGACAATATTATTCTAATCATCATCATCAACGTCATTAATTAATTAATATTGTTAAATTAGTTAATGTTCTAAAAATCACAAAAAACATTCACCGTAGTACTTCCCAATACAAACTCTTTATTTGAAGTCCAAACTTTTCCAACTTTGCCAGCACAATAAACTGCAGTAAAAACGGTACTCACTGGCGTTCACAAAGTGAGACGGTGCATTTTAATGGCGTTAAAGTCACGTCCTGATAAACTGTCGATGTACTGTTATGGTGGCGGTATAAATTACGATTTTAAAGCTGCATATCCCGAAAGCACCTGCTTACAACTTGTTGCTACCCAGTTGAAAAAACGTCAGGGTTCATTGCGGTGGAGTTTGCAATGCAAAGTATATGCTTTTACAGTTTGGACGTTTTCTTCACATGTTATATGTTATAATACTATATTTCAATCTACAAATCAATTAACACGTCGAGGCTTCAACATGGCAGCTTTAGCGCGATAAAACGCCAGCCGCATTTTCCTTAAGCCTACATGATACAGTCCTTTCCTATGTTGTTATAACAGTTTAGCTAGTCGTTTGACTGTCGGGATGTTGACCTAACGTCGAGCTGTCTGCAATGTAGCCCTCTTGATTAAACGAATAATTGCAGTTTAGTCAAAGTTTTATAAACATACTTACCAAGGCAACTGGAGAAAACTCTTTGGAAATTCGTACCGCCGTTAACGGTCGAGGTGGTCAGATGGAGTGCGCTGATTGGTCTGTTTGAAATTTAGGCGCGTTACCATCAAATGCACTATCGATGGAGGTGCTTTTGTAAACCTCTGAACAAAAGCAGTTACCCTCGACCACAGAAGCTTCCAATGTCTTGTTCTGTCGCCCCACTCTCTCTAACATATGAAGTCACACTTTGAAAACATTTTAAAGGGAAATTGTTAATGTAATTCATGTATAGTGAAACAGACAGGTTCTCTGTAATGTTAACTCTTGTGATTCCAGACTGTCAGTGAACGCATGTATATAGGTAGGTCTGTGATTGGGTGCGAGTGAATCTGTGTGTATGTGACGGGGTGAGGAGCCAATGGAAGGAAAGAAGAGCAGGTAGAAGAGTTATTATTATGTGGCGTAGTTACGGCCGACAGTAACTGTTAAGGTTTTTCAATAAAATACCTGTCTGAGACGAACGCCTCACCGTCTGTTTTTTTAAAACGTCTTTATTAACATACATATATTATCATATCTGAAAAATTAGCTTGTAGCTGTCATAAATATTAAAGTATTTGTCTGTTATTAACACCAAAGTACATAAATTTGACAGCTACAAAGTATATATTTAAATAAATGCAAGAATCACTTCTTGTTGTAAATATGGCATGTTTCTGTTGTCAGCACCCCAGCGCGTATATTTATCTGTGAAAGACTATTCTTTTGGGGAATTAAATGCAAAAATCACGGTACTGAATGTTAATAAATATCACAGCAAGGCAATGTATTTTATCAAGACAAAAAATGGTAAAAGTACTGTACTCTCCTGATTTACTAATTTACGGTGATTCATTGTTATATAAACAGTGTGAAACTGTTTTAGAGTTTACAGATTTTTACTGTCATGGTTTCACATGTATTCACCGTATAATTTACAGACATTTTTAACAGTGTGGCGTCCAGTGACAACATCATTATAGCGATCAACATCATCACCACAGCATCACACCATCAGTATCACAGCATGACCGCTACAACACTATGATAAGAATAACCAAATTCTAAGAAAAATAAGTGAGTGTGGTAACCAGCCAGAATCTGCCCCCTCCCAAATTTCCCCAAACTGGAGTTCCCCTCTTACAAGACCCCCCTCACATAATAACGCACAAAAACAACCCCCAGTCTCACTGTCACAGTTCTGAGATTAATCTGAATGTACTAATGGAACATTTGACATGATTTATCTCTGTGCCGTGTCTTCTGATGTGTCTCTATGGTTTTATGCAAACAAAACTGAATTCATTTGGATTGTTCTCCTTGATAACACTGTTGTGAATGAACTGAGTCCATTTGCCGATTTTCAAAATATTTTCATGAATTATACATTTCTGTGGCCAATAATCCACACTGGGTGTTGGTGTTTTTAATTATTCAGATTTATGTATTTGACCTGATCATTTCTTGTTTACTGGTCTAAAAGTCTATTGACATGAGTTAAAGCACCTGCTGATCTCACCCATCAGGCCTTGCTGTATCCATGCTGTGTCATGGTCACACACACACATACACACACACTCTCTTACACAGTGTTCTCAGTTTCATGTTTCATCGGGGACCAAAAATAATCCCTGCGTTCAGAAGTGAGACCAATGGCAGCAGCCAGCCTTGTTGGAACATGACTGACTGATAAGAGACTAAATGAATCATTGATGAAGTGAGTCTGATGTTATCACACTTTATTTGTGCTCCGTCAAAGACAAGGTGGAGGTGAGTGCAACCTGAGAACATTGGTGAGCAGCACGCCATCATCTGTCATCTGGGTATAACGGTTATAGAAGTGGTTCCCAAAGTGTGCGGCGTGGAGCTGTATGTACAGCTGACCTAGTCTATGTTTAGCATAGAGATATTGAAGCGTAGGATTTAGACTTAAATTTGACCTTTGACCTGTGAGCTCGAGGCCAACTTTGGTGTCTCTCAAATTTTAAAAACCATTATATTTATAGGTTTATATTTAAACTTGACCTTTACTGACTTTTGTAACACATGAACTTGACATTGAAGTTAATTATACGTAATATACGTCATGAGTTTACTCAGCCAAAATGTTTCAGGAACATGTGATGGCTAGAAATGTAAAATTCAAATGTAGCTTCAAAGTTTGTATTAACTTGGTGTGTGTTTTTCTCACAGAGTAAGAGTGTATGTGAAAAGGATTTGGCCGAGTAGTAACGTCAAGAGAAGTCACACCTTACGCAACAACAATTAAACATTGAACATTTATTGCAGTTTTGACTAAATGGTATTGAACTTCTGTAGTTTTATTTTCAACAGGACCTTTTGCATTTAAATAGTAACACTTTACATGCCTTCATCCAGTGACAATGAAAAGCTTTCTGAAAAAGTTTTTTTTCATCTTTTTTTATCATATTTCCCTTGTAAGAAATAGTTCAAGTATAAAATTCCCAACAGTGTAAAATAGCCCGTATGAAGCAGAGGAAGAAGCACGACTACTGAAAAAAACTATACATTCTGGTGGAAAAGGCAGCATTGTTGCTTTTTTTTTTTTTGTAAAAGTTATTAATATTTTATTCCTTCCATCTAAACACAGAGGAGGCAGAGATCATTCTGCAAGCAAACAGGACTGCGTTTAGATCAAGGATTTCTATACAACAGGCATGAAGTACTAGTACTCTAGAGGATCAAAGGAGATAAAAAATAAAATTACAGTGCACATCTTAAATAAGTTCTACATCAACATTTTGGTTGAGTATGTTAACAATAAGTATAATAATAATAATAGTAATGGCATTACTACTACTAATCAATAACTTATATAGTCTTGAGATGAGTACAACAAAGGTATTAATAATACAGTACCGCCTCTAGGTGTCTACTCTCAGAGCATCAACATCTTCAACCCTCAAAAAAATAAATATCTTAAATAGTAAATTCTTCTCTTCTGCATATTTTCTTCCTCTTAAATAGCAGAAAAAAACAACATAAGGCACACGGACCATTGTGGTGACCACTGGGGTACAGAAGCACAGAGGTGGAAGTGCTGACAGTGATAGGGCTCAATAGTTGGTGCAGGATGGGGGGGGCACTCAGCCATGGAGCGGGGGCAGTTTTGGGTGGAGAGGGGTGTAGAGCTGGTTCCCTAACAGGCCCAGTTGGGGATTAAAAAGTGACAGCTCAACAAATGAGCACAAGTGATGCGTTCTTTCCAGAGTGGTCCGTCTGTTCTGAGAGGACCAGCTCTGCTCACCCCCCCAGCAGCTGCTCGCTTTCCTCCCTCCTCTATCTCTCCGTTTCTGAGGCACAGAGAAACACCACTGTGCTGCCTTTGTCTGCAACTGCGATGTGTGCAACTCTGGACGCATGTGTCGGCGTAGGTGTGAGTGAAAACACGTGGAAAAAAAACAACTGATTTAGTGTTTCTCATTGTCTGGAGCTGTTTTCAGTGCCTTTGTTTTCTCTGCCAAGTCCACCATTAGTCCAAGAGTCAAGTCAGGGTTGGTGACTTTTTCTGTCTTTTTTTTTCTATGTGTTTTTCTCCTTTTTTGTCTTCTGGTGATTTGTTTGCTTTGCATAGGTCAAGAGGTTGAGATGCACAGTAAAAAAAAGGGACATTCAGCATCAGGAAGATAAAAAGATATAGTTCTTCAAATGTGTGACACAACGAGCTCTGACTCCTCCACTTCCTGACAGCGGTCACATCATAATAGCTAACATGTTGCAAAAAGTTCCATTTCCCTGATTATCAGAAAATATTAATTCCAAAAAAATGCATTTGAATAGAATAAAAACAAACAAAGAGAGCCCTCATAGTGTAATAACAACAATAATAATAATAAATATAAATGTTAAGAGGGCGTCAAATAACCAAAGGAGAACAGTTCTTCTTTACACTAACGTTAAAACAGCAATAGGACTTAGTTGAACACCTACATCCACCACAGGGATTAGTTCCTGCATTTGCTCTCTAGAAATAAGAACTATACTACAAATAAAATAATGGTAATAATTATAATAATAACTAAAGGAGTAGCAACAGTAAATGTAAATCACCTTATCATGTTTTGTTCTGCATTTTTTTTTCCATTTTCAAATATATTTTTTTTTGGTTTAAGCACAGCAAGTTGGAACGTTATGGTAAAACATTACCACCATTATCATCACTATTCTCATCACTATCACCATCACCGTCGTGATCACTGTCGTATTCGTAACGCCACTGCCTGTCGGAGTCACTGGGTGGCACGTCCACCGTTAAAGCCACTCCTGCTTCCTTTTGTCTTGGATCTGCCTCCTGATGCATCACTGGTGGCTGGGCGCAGGCCTCCTCTCTCTCAACGTCCTGCACTTGCAGCGGCTGCTATTGCATGCGGTCGGTCTGCAGCTGCTGAGGCTGGTACTGAGCGAAAGCAGCAGCTGCAGCGGCGGCAGAGCCCGGGGTGGCTGTGGCTAAAGGCTGCTGGACTGCATAGCCGTAGCCGGCGGTGGTCATGTATCCTGCAGCTGCAGGTGACGCGGCGTAGGGATACTGCTCGTACGCAGCGGCTGCTGCAGCACTGGCCGCTGCTGCAGAATATTGTGCGTAGGCGGCGCCGGTGTAGTCCAGGTAGGGGGATGAAGCAGTGGCTGGTGCAGCGGCTGCAGGCTGCACATGAGGGATGACCACACTGGGCTGCACAAAGGCCTGGGGGTACATATAGTGAGCCGGTATGCTGTGGAACAAATACAAGTATCATAAGGATTCATTTGATTCACCCACGCCTCCCCCCGTCACAAACTCCATAAAAGTCAACTCCATCACACTGCAGCCAAGCGTCCCAACCAAACCATCCAGCCCCCAAACCACGGCCCCAGTCACAAAGACCAGAGAAATACCTGCTAGTAGTGATTTCAACAATATAGGGTTGCCAAAATAGAAAACTTTCTGTAAGAATACAAGTAAAAGCTCAAGGAATATTCATTATCTTTTACATTCAGTTTGTGTATACTCTTCATTTCTACCCTTACATCAAGCAGATTCACTTTTTTATTCTTTTATTCTATTTGGACTTTGTATTTGTGACTATAGAGCCACGATGGCTGGTGGTGCTGCAGGGCATTCAGAGGTGGGGGCTTACGGAGGGAGTAGACAGAGGCGATGAGCCCAGAGAAGCATTGTGAAAATGTCACTGCCACTTTGACAGCTGGACAGTTTTCAAAAAAGCCCAAGCTGCTGGTCAGACCCCTCCCGTTTGCTGACAAAGAGCCGGGGAGGCAGCAGGGGGAGCTGGGACACGGCCCCGTACCCAGAGGGATGTTTCAATTAAATAAACAGTTGTGAACAATGTGGACATTCTACTCCCCATGACATAGCCTCACTCTGCCCTGCTACACTTTATGAGCTCTGGAAACTCAGTTCCACAGCAAGAGTCAGGGCAGAGATGATCACTACCAGACAAACTCTTTTTGTTGGAGGAAATCACAAAGACTTTAGATGATCGAGCTCCTCCACAGGTCAAATCAAGGTCAAACAAAGTCCGAGCATCTACGGTGATTGTAGTTGAAACGGTCTGTCAAACAAATGAAAATCAAACTAACAAAGGCGAGTGCATCGGTCGAGACAGTGGAGAGAGAATGATGCAGATAAAAAGTGAGAGGTTAAGGATCTACTGTGGCAACCCTATATCAGCCAACCCAACAACATACAGTGAGAAGCAGAAGGACAACAGTGGGACAGGAACAGAAGTGATGAAAGAGAGTGTGGAGAGATTTAGTGTGGCTTATGCACACACACACAAACACACACACACACATAAATTTGTACAAATGGGAAAATGCTCATGTGACAGTCAAAGTCTTCTGAGAGACACACTAATGAAGCTCAGCAGGCTGGGGCAGGTTTCCAGGACTACAATCAGTGTCTAAAACACTGACTGAAGAGAAAGAAAAAACACTTAATCAACATTTATCTGGTATAAAATCTGTCTGTGGACATTTCCTACAGCTCTAGAATCAGTCTCATGGGATCAGAATTCTCCTGATTCACATTTCCATAAACCTTCAGCCACGTCATTTTTCTACTGAGCACCTTCTGATTGACCGTGAAGGCTGCAGCTCAGACAGCGACAGTGATCTTTTCACTGCATAATATTTTTAAAAACAGCGGTATGCCAACGTGAAATCAAACTCAAGGCCATCAAAGTTGAACCTCTGCTTGTCTCTGATTTCTCCACCACTGAAGTAATAGAACAACAAAGCCTACGAGGAGGGTTTGGCCACCGTATGCTGAGTCGTACCGTACAGTGTGGTATATACCTTATAGATACTCATTAAAAAAGAAGGTTAAAATATGGAAATATTGAGAGGGGGGGGGGGGTTCAGAGCCACGCTGCGTTTTCCTACTCTGTGTGCACGACACAGGACTGTCATGTTCATGTCCATGTAACTCAAAGGTCATTAAAGGTTGGATCTAAATTAAGGTTCTCTCCCATCGTGTATGGCCTCCACTGACAGAGAGGACATGAGTAAAGGCTCCAGAGGATCTAATGGGAGTGAAGTGTGCTTGTTTCTCACACAGCTGTCTTGCTCTGACAGATTTACTCACAACACTTTTATCATTACTGATATTCTAGCACAGTCACTGATGGATCTGATGTCTATCGTTTCAATTATTTGTCCTCAGGCTACTTGGATGAACTCAGTTAGCACAACGTTTGGCAAAACAAAACCTTTAAACTAATATAGAAATTTGACTTCTTTTCTTCCAGAGCCTTCCCCTTGATATATTGTATCTTAGAAACTTCTTTTCTTCCAGAGCCTTCCCCTTTTCATTTTCAAGTCTATGTAACAGAAATATAATTTTTTGGCTATATTTTATTTATATATATATTCTTATATTTATTTTCTATAAATACAACTTAGAAATACAAAATATTAAAAACTAAAAAACCGGCTAGCTAAGCTTGCTTCTAGCAAGATTGAAGCTCCTTCTGGGTTGACCTTTATGCCCTTGGCTAACCTGTAGATATTTTACTCATTGTTTGATGCATGTTTTAAATCTATATCTATATAAGAGATCTTTGACCTTCTTTTTTACATGCAGAAGATAAAAAGTTAAAATGATGTATATTTATGAACCCATTCTGAACAACATTACACACAAATACACACACGCACACACAAATGTATACACAAAGCCTTATGCGACTGCAACATCAGCATTCAGGGCTTTGTGTGGCACAATAGATGCACTTGTTTTCCTTAACACCACGAGCCCATGTGACGGAGCTCGCAGAGAGAGAAAGAGAAAGGGAGAGAGATCCAGACATTTGTTTGTGTCACAGTGGAGACCTCGGTGCATTGAGCTGAGCTGAAAATGAGTGAGCGTGTGTGGACGGACAAAGCCACGAACACACAATGAGTGACACTGACACGACAAGGGCAAATATTCATACGCACGGCCAAATACACACACGAACACAAAGATGATACGACACCACAGATAACAAGCAACGAAGTGTGACACGTCTACACCACCACAAATCTTATATATTGTTGATTATTTTGATTTTTATGGTTAACTCCTCGTGTCCCAGGAAGATGCTGTAAGCACACACACACACACACACACACACACACACACACACAGATACAGACTCTCACACAAGCAGTTAATATTGAAAGGTGAGTGGAAAGTGAAAAGTGAAACAAAAAGGTATAAAACCCACACTGGAAATCCTCATTCACTCCAACAGAACAAAAACACATCTAAATAAACACCAAAGTCAACCACAAGCTAAAAGAAAAAAAACTAAAAAGATGGCACACTTCCCTAGAAATAGGGAAAACCAAAACCCACAATCCATTCACATTATCTTTTTTTTTAAAGACTAAATTCATGAAACCACACTGTTTTTCTGACAACACCACGTCATAACTGCACACAAAGCTCTAACCACTAGAAAACACTTTTTTCTTTTACAAAATCAAGTAAAACCAACGTACATGCATCTGTAATCACCATGTCTCTGAGCTCGTTTGTGTGTGAGAATGTGGCTACAGGTAATTCCTGATAATGACTGCAGTTAGCTTAACCCAGAGCCAGCCTGTCAGACCAGAGAAAGATAGATAACATTGAGTCAGGCTGAGTGTCCAACAGTGACTACTGGACACACACACACACACACACACACGCACACACACACAGAAAAAAACAGGCAAACCTAGAAAAGGCAGTTTGGCTGGATTAACTATATGGATGTATATATGAGCAGAAGGAACTAAACACAGACAAAGTCCACCTTCAATTATCAGCCATTACATTTAGTGGAAACCAAATAACTAAACTGGACTAAACTGACATTGTTTTTAAATAATTTTTGAACATTAAAAAATTACCTCCATTCACCTCATTATTCATACAGTTGAGATAATTAAAAACTTACCCATAAGGCCTTTGTATGAAGGCAGGGTGAATCTGGGGAACGCCAAATGTAAAACCTGAGGACATATAAAATGTGAAACAAAAATGTTTATTTTGTGCATCTGTGTCTGTGACACATTACCCAACAAATCCTGAGTTTTCCTACTGGTCATGAATGCACCCCAGCACCTAACCACCTAGAGGTGCAGTGCAGTACAACATAAAGGGCTCACCTAACACCATCATTTAAATTAATATCAAACCAGTCACTCACAATCCTCTGTTCTTCTTCACCACATACTATGATTGTTGTAGCTTTACAATGGACTAATGATACTGCCCCTAGTGGTGATACTAGTTTCTGATCTCAAACACAGTAGACTCACAATGATGACGTCTGATTTTGTTTAAAGATGATGAAAATGACTGATGAATGAACTGTAATAACTCGTTCCACTTCTACATCACTGTCTGTTACCTGGCTGCATCACTCGAGGTTTGGCTCCCAGGTAGGCCAGGTTGACGTTAGCTTTCCTGCCATCAATGATGGGGTTAGGGTCCTTGCAGGCCCGGTCTGCCGCTGAGCGATCTGCCATCGTCACCTGACGGGAAACAGATGCACGTTCATTAGTGATGTCACAACGAACTCAGTGAGAATTAAAGTTTTACAAAGATATATAAATTCATACTTATAACAAATACAAAACTGCATTTGTTTATTATTATTTTTTGAAAAATTCTTAT
>NC_024324.1:10996889-11010635 GCF_000523025.1 Cynoglossus semilaevis | reverse complement strand
CATGCGTCACACTCATGTAGATGTGTTGAAAACCTTTGGCCATGAATGGAAGTCAGGGTAAGGTGGGTAAATAGACACGGCTACAGCATCTCACCTGTAAACATTCAACGTCTACAAACTTCTTGCTCTCAAACTCACTGTTGTTGGACCAACAGGAGTCTGTTCCTGTGAAGGTCCCAACACTGAATCAAACAAGTACTGCAAGGACACGGTCAGGAGTTGAACAGCTCCTGTAGATACTAACGTTTGGGTTTTTCTGGTTAGTTCCAGAGAATGGCAGCACATCATGGTGAACTTCTCTCTCTCCCTCCCTCTGTCTCTCCCTCCCTCTCTCTCTCCCCCCTCTGTCTCACCCTCCCTCCCTCCCTATCTCTGCCTATCTCCTTCTGTCAGCTCTCCGCACAAGTGTCAGCAGCAGGGCGCATTCCTGTGCGCAACAAGTTGGTGGGTGCGAGATTGCGACAGAAGCCGATGACAAATTTAAACAGAATCTTCTTATCAAAACATAAACAACCCATGACTGAGAATATGATCGTGCCCAGTCATGGTGCTGTGGTGGTAGCAGCAGAGGCGTGCGCGTTTGTTGCGCCACAAATTTGTTTTTTTAAGAAAGGATCAGAATCGATAAACAGTTTATTAAGAGATACTTACGAATCCATAACCCCGAGACTTGCCCGTCTGTCGGTCGGTGATGACCACTGCCTCTTCAATGTCCCCGAAAACCTCGAAATATTTCCTGAGACTTGAGTCTGTGGTGTGGTAGGGCAGACCCCCGACAAAAATCTTCGTGTAGGTCGTGTCCTTTTGCGTGGTGTGCATCGTTAGTGCAAAAATTGAAACAATAAATAAGGACAAAATGAAAAACAAGGATAGTGCAACGTCTCCTTATCAATAGATCTTTGGATAAGAAGAGCAGAGAAGGAGATATCAGCTGGCTCTGTGTCTCTTCTTCAGAAGATAAAACAGAAATAACTTAGACAGAAGTGGAGCCTGGAGGTAGATTTCTCTTCCAAGAGTGGCGTGATATGGAGCGGATTGTCCCACAGAGATCATCAGGTGTTTTCCAGCTCTTCTTGGTGACTCTGCTGCCTTCACCAAACAGCTTTAGGACCCATTCCTAAAAGCGCTGCTGCTATCAACTAACTCCACCCAACTTTTCAGCCCATCGCTGCTGCCCGCCCACCAGGGGACACAAACAGCTGGGAAGCCTGCACAGTGACTGTGAAACACTGGAGCTCCTTCACAGGAACTGTGGGAGGGTGGAGGGTGGAGGGAGGTGGAGGTGGGGCTGATGTCTTGGCTACAATCACGTTTAATTCACCATGAGGTCTCAACCCTATCACATCTATAGAAATGACGTGTAAGAAGTGTAAGAAAATAACTCGATTGTTTTTCACAGCCATGCATTTATATCTGCAAAAATATGAACGCCCTCTCCCCAAAGATTAGACTCCTCTCCTGTCGTCATCCTGATTATTTTCATCCCAAAACCTTTAGTTGGCCGCTGGACTCACTGGAGCGTCCTGAAGACATTTCACCTCCCATCAGAGAAGATCTCTGATAAAAAGAAAAGCCTCTTGGATCAGAAGTCCTCAAAGACTCTGTATTCAAGTGAGCTTTTTAACTTGGCCAGGGTTTTTAACATTTCCTCACTCCTCTGAGTTAACAGGCTTTTTCACTTTAACTCGGAGATTAGAAACATCCCTAACAAACCTTGGTAAGTCCCTGCTTCTGAACGTCCTCATCAATCTTACCCTGTTTGCCCCAATAGTTGCACCAGCTACAGTAAATTCATGTTATTTTTTCAGCCATGAATTCAATCTCTATTCATTTTATTCTTTATCATTATACAGTGTGTACGTTTCCATTCTATCATCTGTCATTTTACTTGACTTTAGCCGTCACCATGTTTTCATCCTTTCTGGTCATTTACTCTCTCCAAATCAAATACTGTCTACTCTTTTTGGATTGAACTCTTGCCCTTGAACAATAACTATTCAACTATTATTTTGGAACGTTAATTAGGTTTTAATTAATTAGAAGTGAACATATGTGTACAGTACATGAAATGATCACATTTCATGAGTGAGCCAAGGGACGACCATGTAGCTGCTTTTTTTTTTTTTGCCTCTGTCTCTTCTTTACATGAAGCTCCAGTTCATCAACTTAACTGTTTCAACAGCTTGTTTTCTTTCTTCAGATCCTTAAAACCCGGAGCTCTTTGCTGAAACAGTAGTGACAAAGGTGTGTAAATTGATTTGTCACACCTATCATTATGAGCAGAGACGAGGTGAAACAGGCAGAGATTACCTCAGCTGTCCTCAGAACATTAATGATTTAGATTAGCAGGGCAGCCTCCTCTCCACTGAGCTGACTGCCTGCATCCCTGGATCTTCCTCTAGACTGCCAGGATTAAGCAGTTCACCTCCAGTAATATGAGCGGGAACCCTGCTGTTAATCATTGATGGCAGCTCCACTTCTGTATGCTCTCTGGCCTACATTAGTAGTGACACCATGAGTTAGCACATTAGCTGTATGGCCATGACTTAGAGTCACTGGTTTTGTCTTGACTAGATACTAACTAAACTTTATCTTAACTCTAATCTAATCTCAGAGGAGCAGCACAGTATATACCATGTTACAGTACTGCATCCAGGTTATTTATCTGAGTGTAAACAGTCGCTACAGACCTACAGATCACAATCAAATGCAACCTGATAGAGTGTCTTTCTATGTTGCCTCTGTTCACTCACTGATTTATTAATGCAGCCACACGCCTGTTAAAGTCTGACTGGAGTCATGATAATGGGGGCCGGGGGCTAATATCACGTTTCCCTGGCTAAATAATGGTGGTCTGATCAGGTTCCATCCCCCTGTTGTCTGTGCTCATGAGCAGCATGTTGATGAGTCTCAATCCCGTCTGTGCTACATTTAAATCTTTAATTAGACTCTGTCGCTGCCTCTGACATTTACACAGATGAAAAACAATCGTGTGCCAGTAGTATTTCACAAGCTGTAGTCCCTCTGTTGCTAGTTTATGTTGTGCTTTAACTTTGTGTTGTTGGCCATTTGGCTGTAGTACACACCTGTTAGCAGAAAAAGGTCAAAGGTCATAGGTTAGTGGAACAGCTGAATACTCACAGCTACACTACCAGGAAGCTCAACAATACAGAAACAACATAGAACTGACGATTGTTGTGTAATAATCAACTTTATTAATGTTGACATTTTTACATACATTTAATCATATTTCACCTTCAAGAGGACAATCACGATTTTTAATGATTATTAACATTTTTTTACACTTCATAAGACAGCCTCCCACATGCTGACCTTACTGTATCATTAACCCTGCCGTTGAGGTAGACGTCACTGACTGCACAGCTGCTACCCATTGAAACATCGCCATCTTGTGTCCAACAAACCTAATGTCCAAGGTAGCAGACAGTTAATGTGCTATAAAAGGATGAATTTTAAACTTTAGTTCACAAACACCACGCACAACGCAAAACATTCTGGTGTTGGCAAGTTGATTAACTGTTATAGGTTTAAGAGCATTCGTTTTGTTAAATATTTTATAACAATTAAAACCTTCACATTGACGTTGTAGAGTGATTATTAACAGTACTTCTTCATATTCAGCTCATTTAAAACAAGAGACTCAGTCAACTTCTTCATATTCAGCTCATTTAAAACATTATTTTGAAAATGGTCCTAAGAGACTCAGTCAGGAGTACAGATTATCCTTGCTTTTCTAATGTTAACATGATCAATGTAATAGAAACTCTGTGACTGTATTTGTTCCTACTATGACTTTAAGACTTACATAATGTGTCTTATAAGGAACATTTTGCAAAGCACTTGTAATAATATTTTGAGCATTGTAACAGCTGGTTTCTGTTATCAGCATGTAGCTTCATCTACATCCAACCAAACACCTGGAGTGGTGACCTGGAATAACAGAGCTATGTGCTGACAACAGACAGATTTCACCTTTAAAACAGTCCCTGTTCTCCTGCATTGGTGTATTTTTTTTGGCTTACTATGTGTTCTTTTGTCTTTGTCCATTGGTTCATGGCTGCGGTAACTTAAAACGTCTCACTTTTATCATCTACACGTTGAAAGCTAGAATCACTCTCCAGAACCCCTGAGGTTGTGAGGAGCTGCTCCTCCAGGAACTCTGTTACCTGTGTCAACTCCTCTTGTTGCTCATCACCATCCTCACTCATCCTCTCTGCACCTTCCTTTCTCCCCTCCACACCCTGTTCTTCCTTCTCTCTTCTTTTTTCCATCTCTGCTCCTTTCATTTCTCCTCCAGACTCCCTGTTGTTAGGTCTAGCCTCTCCCACACTCCCCTCGCCCTCGGCTACATTGAATGTGCCCTGGCTGTCGATCTGTTGAGGTGAGTCAGATGTGTGAGGTAAATGGAGAGGTTCCACGGGAGTGAGAGATGTGTCTCCATCCTCTGTGGTACTGGAGACAGGGACGGGGACACGAACACGCGCTGACTTAGTCCTTAAGCGCGTCTTCAGTTCATCTTCCTTTGACTGGGTTGACAATAAAAGAAATGTTGAATTATGATAACATTCCTGGTACTATGTGGTGGAAAGACAGCTATAAAGGCGGATGTGCTGTACAAGCTGTACCTTGCGTCGCTCGTCAGCAAGTCTCATCTTCTCTTCAATTTCTTCCTTGCTGTGGACACTTTGCATCTTCATGGCCTTTAGAGACTCTAGTCTTGCCGGAGGCCGTCTCCTCACGACGTCACTGTCATCAAGCTGAAACGCAGATACACATGAACAGCAGAGGACGACATTAAACAAACAAACCCCATATTAAAAACCCTGGCTAAAATGCACTGGTCAACTTCTCACTGATAGATGAACGCAACAAAAATCATTGACCTGCTGAAGACTTGACATTATATAAATTATTGATTCTAAAACCATAGATTGGGGTCCAAAATGTTTTAAGAGAGGTGTGAAATGTCAAATTAGATTTGGATGATGTTTTTGTTTTTTTGATCTGATGTGTTTGCAATTAAGATAATAATAAAATATATAATAATAAAAATAATCAAAACATTGTAATTATAGGACAATATTAATATTTATAGGATGTTACCTCTACTTAAAAATGAATGGTGATCTTTGTGTGTATTGAAGTGATTACAGCACCCACCATGATGCTGTAAGCCTCTCCTGTCATCTTGCTCTTCTCCTTTGTCTGTCCTTCTGGTATGATGCCCTGATTCAGAAGTTCCTCCAGAATCTCACTGGACTTTTGACGCTCCGGCACCGTGCTGTCATGCTGCAGAAATCCTGCCATTTAAAAAAACATGGAACATTTTTTTTCGATAAAGAATTTCTTTTGTATTCTATTCAGTGGATGTGTTAACACCTCACTTTCACCTTCTTGGTTAATTGCTCCAGCCACACTTTCTCCACCACACCCTGACGATAGAGGAGGGAGTTTTCTGGGCACCACTCCAGGTAAAGTGGGCATTTCTTTGTTGTCCATCCCCACACCGCTGTCTGAGGTTTCCTTTGACACGGCAGAGTCTCCACGATTACCAAGTTTACTTCCTGTCTCGTCCTAATAGGAAAAAATGGTCAGAGATGAAACACTGCCTGGTAACGCAGACACAATGTTGTGATGATGATGAAATCTTTGTGTTGACTACTGCCAAATGTTTGATTATTTAGGCTTTACGTTTATAGTTTAACTTTAAAATAGAAATATTTCACTTTAAATGTTAAAGCATATTGTAGAGAATAAATGACAACAATGATGATCACATTAGCAATTTATTTTTATGGTGATTCTCACTTAGGTGTCTCATATCATCATAACATTATAGTGACAGTGAATTCCTGGCATGTGGCCTACTTGCAAATACATTATAAAAAAAACAATATATGGCAATATTATCATTCATCTACATATATAATTTACTACCGAAATATTTTACCGAAATAATTCATTCAGGGTGTTTTTTTAACGTTCCTTTTTTAAATTAAGAACACATGTATCTTTAAAATAAAACAATTGACATATGAACTTGTTAATCTAAACATCTCAGTAATTCATTCAAAATAACAGTATGCTTATATTGTAAATGGTGAAAGTCATGTGCGCTTAAGTGCAGTTAAGTTTCGTCAACAATCTTGCTGTGACGCTGGCAACTCACCTCTTCTCCATCTGCGCCCCCGCGTGACAGCGTTTGGACGGCGGTGTTTGTTGAGCTGCAACATCCCATAATTACCACAAAGTAACGGCATATACTAAAATCACTGGTGTGCGGTTTGAAATAAACCCCTGTGCGTGTGTGTTTTTCTGTGAATTGACCGTGTAGCCGGACATTCCTTCACACACTGACAGTCTCCATGAGCGCGCAGGATCGTCGCTAAGCGCGGTTGCTACAATAAATGTGACCCGGTTAAAGAGACGACAACCAGGAAACAACAAACTGCTAACTACTAAAACCACAACAAACTCACAACTACCTGAACCACAATCCGGACACAACACACTCACAACTACTGGAACCACAATCTGGACCAATCTACAGTAAAGGACCAACAAACTACAAAACACTGCACAACCGTCAAATAACGGACATCTGTTAACATATGCACGACTCTGGTCAATATTAAAGCATTTTGTAATATTACTGGAAATATTTTATTCTATGGGATGCGTCATTAAGCATGTTTTAAAACCTGCTTTACTTCTCATTTACAGTTCAGTTACCGGTATATATTTACTTGCAATCATCATTATATCTTCCTATGTACCTTATTTACTTGCAATCATCATTATATCTTCCCATGTACCTTATATAATTTCCTATATTTTCATATCCTATTTTTGGTATAATTTTCCAAATATTTTCCTCATATTTTTACATGCATTATATACCTCATGGTTATTTAAAATACATATGTAGTAAAACCTTGTATTTTTTAATTAATGTGAAAATCTGTTTTGTGCACAACTGTTTATGTGAGGCGTCACAGATGATTTGGGGAACGTTTTGTGTTTTCTAATAAGTTAATTTCTGGTTATTTAATCTGTTCGTTGGTGATGTCTGTTTATTAAAAAGAGATAATGGGATAAAAGGAGTATAACCAAAACCTAACAGCAAAAGGTTGCTTATTATTACTGTATTCGCTAACTGCCTTTAAACACCACAGCCGTCAGTCGTGTGTGCCAGGATAAAAGCTCTCTGTTACGTTCTACTACTACATTACCCATGACGCCTCAGACCGTGGCCCCAGTGCTGGATGACAGCTATCCGGCGCCTAAACACCGATAGACGCTCAGACGAAAGAGCCATGGCGGCCACGGGTGGAGGGAAAATTAGAAGCAGGAGATATCACATTGCCTCTAAACCGTACGCCAAGAGCAAACAGGTAAATTTTATAAATGTTTTTAGTATAAGACGTCCGTGTCAGTGTCGTAATAGGAACTGCAGCAACAGCATTTGTCTGCTGTTATTGTTTTGTTGGAGGTCTTTTAAGGCCTGCTGTTAGCGCTCGTGGCCTCCACGCGCTGCTAATGTGTCCGGGAAATGCTAGTATATTAACAAACTAGATTATATTTAAACAAGTCAGGCTAAGGTGATAGGTGAAATCGCAGCACAATAAGTCGTTTATATAAAGATGTCAGTCTTTTTTAGAGCTAGTTGTGAACGTGGCACATTGCAAAATGAGTCGTATCAATGTTGGCAAATACTTTGCTGATGGCTAAGTTAGCAAATAGCAAGGAAGTGGAATTCTACGTAGGAGCTATCGGGCTAGCACTGACGAGTAGCGCATTGTTGTCTTTAATTTACATGTGTAAAGAGTTCGTGGCGCCGATCGAAAAAGTGACATCGTCTGTTTGACCCAATGTATAGCCGTTAGTCGCTTTGATAACTACTTTGTATCCCTTGATGTTATTTAAAAGTGTTGGACAACGTTTGAACGTTAGCTTAGTCTTCTCCAGTTGAATTGCGCAGAAAGCGTTTGCCCGTATGTGAACCCACATGGTTGGCTGAATGGAGTCAAACAGCGGCTGAAAACTAAAGAACACTGATTTTAAACCCACTCCACGGTGTTAATATATATATATGAGTCCGGCGACACCATTTCTACCATTGTGGACAAAATTTTTGGGTTTTGCTATGTCCCAAAACATGTTGAAAAATGACAAGTGCTATACAACATTTATTACTTTTTAGTACAGCTTCACTGTATTGTATGTGCTATTCATCTTTAGTAGAAACAGCATGAACATGATACTAATGGCACCACTATTCGCAACAATTAGAACCTTGTAAGCTGCCAAATGTAAAGCAAATATGTTTCCTCCAGTTTATTGCATTTCCCCCCCTCTGTTATGTCTTCACCAGCAACAATCCGGCATCATCAGTCGAGTGGCGGACACAGTAAAGAGCATTGTTCCTTCCTGGCTGCAAAAATACTTTAAAAATGAAGATGCTACTGAAGAAGGAGCGGCTGCACTGCACACACAGTTCACACAGTTGCCTCCCCCTCCCCCCCCCCCTCCATGGAGGGGGGGGGGGAGGGGGAGGAGCGGCTGCACTGCACACACAGTTGCCTCCTCCTCCCCCTCCTCCTCCGCTTAATGGCAGTGAGGAGGGACCATCCATTCTTGATGGACGCGATTCCCCTGAACCTAGCACCAGTAACACAGGTGAGGTGACCATTTATGTTAGCCTCATTTTGTCTTTCTAGATGTACAAGGTCTGAGCAAAACAGGCGTTGTACGTCAAAACAGGTTTTCTTATCCTGAATTTTCCTCACATACGCAGAGCCTTCAACTAGTCGAGCAGCCCTAAACTTTCAAGACTACGTGCTTTCAAGACCCCCGCTCAGTCACTCCCACCTCCATTTCTCCCCCCTGGACACCTCCTCACCCACATTAGGGGCTCCCAGCAGCCTCTTCTCCCAGCCCTCCACCTCCTCAGCCCCTGGGCCCTTTTCTACTGGCTTTTCTCTGGTAAAAGAAATCAAGGACAACCTCTCGCAGCACGAGGATGATAACATTTCTACCACCAGTGGGTTCTCCTCCCGAGCCTCTGACAAAGGTAGAGTGGAAATTTGTCTTGACCACGGCACAAACGATTATTTAATAATTAAATCACAGTGCCAGAAGGCGACTCTTGTTTTAAGATACAAGTTATTGGTTTGTCCTACGAATTAGGGGTTATGGTTTGTGTCGTTGCTTAAATCTACCTCTGAGTTTTATTTCTGTGAGATGGTCTGAGATTTTCTCCCCTTTTCCAGAGATTCCTGCTTCTAAGACGGCATCGCTTCCCCAGCTTTGGTCCCCTGAAACGGATAGAACAAACTGTGGTCCCCAGCCTTCACAGTCCAGTCTTAAAAGGCCTGCCTTCAACTTGTCTGTTTTCGGGTCTTCTAATGTAAGTATTCTGTCCTTTAGTATTCAGTGTATTTCCATGTAGCCAAGTGATTCTGTTTTAACTGTTTTTAAGTAAGCTGCACACAATTTGAAAATCACGGTTATAGACTGCTTTGGTAAGGTAGAACTAGCACATATAAGTACTGTCAGCCTGTCTCTTTCTCTACATAGCAACATTTCAGACGTGTGATAATTAATCTACTTCACTGTGTTGTGTCTGTGCACTAGCTTTCTAAATTTAAAATAGTTTATGTTTGATTGTAAAGTAACGATAAACCTTTGCTCGTCCTTGTCCTTTCCACAGTCCACCTTAAACAGCACACTGTTCAACTCTAGTCACTTTGGAGATTCACCTTTTTACCCAGGGAAGACTATGTATGGTGGGGCAGCTGCTGTCAAGAGTTCTCGTGTACGCCCTGGAACGCCAAACCAGGTGAGAAAGTTAGCTTGAAAACTGCACACTTGGCTTTACTCTAGGCCTATTGTAAGGGAAAGAATAACCAGTCTCTTATTTCTTATGTCAGTCTATAAAAATGTATTTTAATATTAACAATTTGATTAAATCTAAGGCACCAGTAAGGAGAAAGATCAAGGCCAAGCCTGCTGGAGCTCAGCCCTGTGGGGTGACCAGTGCCACAGCCAGACGCATCCTGCAGTCTCTGGAGCGCATGTCAAGCCCCCTGGCTGTGAGTTTCCACAAAAGTACCATCTCTACTCCTCACAGCTGATGTCTGTGCTGTAGTGTACATTGTTTGTACTTTGAAACTTATTTTCCTTATGTTTTTTTTTTTATATAGGATGCCAAAAGGATTCCAGTAACAGCTGCATCACCTCTTTCACCAGTATGGTTTCTTTTGTAGGCCAATACACTGTAAAATACAATAGAATGTAATTGTTTTAATGGTTGTTGTTCTCTTTTTTAGTCATTGGATGGCACAAATCTAGGTGGATCCCATTTGCAGTCAAAAAGAAAAGCGGTTGGTATAACAAATGTGTTGATTTTACAGTAGGTTTTTATTTTCTTGTTGTGCTTATTAGCTTTTCTATTTACATCAGCAAACAAGATTCAGTTGTTTTCTGCTTGAGTTGGGAATGGTATCTTAAGGCTCAGTGATCAGAATGAAACAGGATCATCTTTGTACAGACCAGGCAGCACATGTTGTCATTAGTCTTCCTGACGTATGCTGGTTGTTGGTTTCCATGTTGGCAGTTGACAGGATTCTCCACAACTGGGGCACAACTGTTCACAGCCCTGTGTGTTTTCAGTGCACTGTTCAAGCTTGTATAAAGCATGTTGGACAGTACGTCTGCAGCACTTGTTTTTCATCGGCCTTATTATTTCAGATGGATTCGACCCTCCCACCGGTACAGAAATTGGTGGTTCCTGCTGCAGCATCGCTGTCAGGAAACCGATCTGTATCCTTTAGACCTACTTTAACTCTTGAAGGATTGAACCGATACCTGGACAGAAGCCTGGTCAGCATTCACTAAATCACACTAATCCCATTAATGTTAAACGTCTGTAGTGGAGATAAACATGAGGTTTATAACTAATTTTACTTGTGTACTCTTTTTTTTTATCTAGCCTGCAAGACAATCAACTCAACTACCTAAAACAACCCAGGAGCTATCACAAAGGTAACGATCTGAACTTCTAATGATTGCATAAAAACATTATAGCCCCAGTAGACACATTGAGCTTTTGTCCTTCAAAATTGTAAACCAGGATCTTTGAATCTTTAGAAATCCAACCATGTGTACTCATGGTGCTTCTGTTTCTGCTTCTTTGAAATTTTTTTTTTTTCCCTTTTCCCAGCACAATGGGTACCAGTGTCCCAGTCCACCCCCTGTCCAGCACACCTGCTGTCAGCAGTCTCAGCTCTGGAGGTGGCAAGATGAAGAGAGAAAGGACCAGTGCACGGCCCTCCAGCAGACGACATGAAGAGAATGAGGTGAGAGTTTGATTCTGTCTAAGTTGTTTTGAGGTTTTTTGCTTGTCAATTTGGCTACAGTGGTGCAGTAGTAGAATTCCACCTAGTCCCTAAATCCCAGGTTGGGTTGCGTCAAGAACTCTTTATGGAGTAACAAACACATGTTATTTAATGTTTTACAATTTAAAATCACAATATTCACAACATTTAGCCCATGGTTTTTATACCATTTGTACCTGACTGAGGAGTCTTCTTTTTTCACAATGAAATATCCACACCCTGATTTTAGGTCATAGAAGTTCCTGACCTACCAGCAATTTCACTACCCATCAGCACCTCCACGTTGCCCACGTTCAGCTTCTCCTCCCCTCTTCCAACTCCTACCACATCCACGGTCGCCAAAGTCACCACTGTCGTTACTCCTGTAAAGGAGTTGTTTGCAAACAAGGTTTGTTCTCAAACTGAGGCTTCTTACTTACTAGTTACAATATTTTTAGCTCTAAAAACACTGTGGAACTTTTGTTTTTCCCAGGAGCATCCAACATCCTCGACACCAGCCTCCGTACCTTTCACATTTTCCTCCCCCATTGTCAAAGCAGCTTCTGCTAGTCCACCTAGTTTTTCCCCCTCTGTATGTATATTTTTGGTATTAAACCCAGGTGTAGTTGTTTACAATAAATATTGTTACTAATTTTCCCTTCATTTTTGCCTTGACACCTTTTTGTAGGCTGGATTTACCTTCAGTGCACCTGTAGCAAAGTTGGGTCCATCAATGTCAAACGGGAAACCAGTCACTCCCATCGCAGCAGGTAGGATTTTTGCTTTAGTTATTAATCTTGTAGCTAATTAAAAAAAGTTACCAAAGTCACCAGTGAGGTAAAGATGTACGTACAGCCAAACCTCTCTTCTTTTACGTTGTATTAATTAATTGATTTATTTTCCTATGTTTGCAGTGGAACAAACATTCCCTTTAATATTTAAAATGAGTTACTGATAAATATTTACTGAATAAAGACTAGCAGAGATGTATGGTATACATCTGTCAGTTTTCACCTTTCTTGCTTTGTAGCAAACACCTTTACTGTTTTAATGTGTTACATTTTAATCTATGCTTTATTTAGCAAAGAAAAGCACAGAAGACTTTGATGGACCATTCAAACCAGCCAAAGCCCTGAAGCAAGGCAGTGTATTGGATATCCTCAAACCACCAGGTTGGAGACACTTGAAACAGATTTAGCAACTTTTCTTTTTATTTGTTTTCATCTGTTCAACCTCACCCCTACACACAAGCACACAGTATATAATTTGGCTCTTTCATTTTCTCTTCAGGCTTCGCCTCACCTGTCTTCAAGTCTCCTTCAGGCCCGGACAGTTTTCCCAAGCAGACATCTACACAAATATCTGCTCCCACCTCCACCCTCTCTTCTTCAACACAGTTTGGTGATGTGGTTAAACCTCCTCTGGGCTGGTCTTGTGATATGTGCTGGGTACAGAACAAGTCGTCAGACACAAAGTGTGTTGCTTGTTCAGCACCACAGCCCTACTCCTCCTCATCAAATTCTTTGGACAGTAAACCCTTACTCGAGACCGCTGTCAGGTCAGAAAGTGGCAGCAGCAGCATCACCACTAACACTACGACAACAAAAGGTTTTGGCACAATGTTTTCCAAACCTGCCGACACCTGGGAATGTGACACGTGTCTTGTGAATAACAATAAATATGCTGTGAAGTGTGTGGCCTGCGAAACTGCCAAACTCGGGACGGGACTCAAACCCTCATTGACTCTTTCTTCTGCCTTCTCAACTGTCAAGTCTGCACCAACGTCTACGGCCCCTGCATCTACAGGCTTCATTGGATTTGGAGACAAGTTCAAAAAGCCTGAGGGTGCATGGGAGTGTGACACGTGTATGATAGAGAACAAGGCAGAGGACACAAAGTGTATAGCTTGCATGAGCTTAAAACCAGGTAATTAAAGTATGATCAAAACCAAATCCAGCCTCTAGAGGCATTTGTTTCGTTATTGACTGACTGATTCTTCATGTTTTAGGAGCTACTACAGCCAGCACTGCTCCATTGCTTGGACTAGCAGAAAAATTCAAGAAGCCAGAAGATTCATGGGAGTGTGATGTTTGTCTTGTACAAAACAAGGCTGCTGACACACAGTGTGTGGCTTGTACGTCTCCTAAACCTGGAGCCACTGTAGAGCCCAAAGGTAAAATAACTGTTTAATTTATATACACTTATATCCAACATATAACATTTTGTCCAAACCTGTAATTCTTCTGTTCTCTTCAGGTTTTGGTTCCTCTACATTTGGCTCTTCAACTTCTGGTTCTGGTGGTTTTAAGTTCGGAACATCTGATAGCAACTCTGTGTTTAGTTCTGC